>NC_061089.1:4946091-4965197 GCF_015104395.2 Macrobrachium nipponense
CGACGCATCTTAAGAACGATCAACGTCGTAACTCGAGGACCCCCTGTATATATAATACCTGACAGGTAAGTGTCATGAACAAAATGATATTGTTATGATACAATAGAGTTTGTTCATACTTACCTTGCAGATATATATATAATCAAGTACCCACCCACCTCCCCTCAGGGGACAGTGGCACTAGAAAATCTGAATAGAAGATGGGAATGGTTCCTGATACCCGACTCCCAGCGGCGGGAATGGGTACTAACCACCTGGCCGATCACTGCGTGTGCCGGGAGTTTTGAAAATTCTGTCGGACTTCAGAGAATACAGCTATGTATACGTTATATATCTGCCAGGTAAGTATGAATAAACTTTATTGTATCATAACAATATCATTTTTTTGTAGAGTTAAGTGTTTGTTAAAGTGTTTCGTAAAGTTCAGTGTTAATGTTTCCTGTCATTTTTAAATATGTTTTGTAAAGTTACCGTATATACTCAAGTAACGTGCGATCTCGCATATCATGCGACCCCAAAATTTTCACCAATAAACAGTGGTTTTGTCATGTATCTCATGTATCATGCGAGTTCCTTTTCCGAGTTCATAAGGTTGGTGGTTTAGCATGCTAATGGCCGAGTCGTTCAGATGTGTGCTGCTGCTAGTGAAGTTACGGTAATTTTCTTACTAATCTTGAGAATTTAATAGAAGATCTCAAGATTAAAAAAGAATACCAAGATAATAAAATAATTGTAAAAATAACACGCCTTGGAGTCCTAAATCATTCTCTCTCTCTCTCTCTCTCTCTCTCTCTCTCTCTCTCTCTCTCTCTCTCTCTCTCTCTCTCTCTCTCTCTCTCTCTCTCTCTCTCAGAAATAAATACTGTAATTTGAATCTTTCACCAACGGGTATCAGTAAATGTGTAGACATTGTGTGCGTGTTTAAAAAGATGTGCAGTACACACATTCCGATGTTTCGGTTTTTGGAATTTTTCAATCTCGGAAATGTGAGGTCAGATGCATAATCAAACAAACATCACTACTGCAGCAAAAACATTTTTTTTCCTTTATGTTTTTCATTATTGTTATTTACTAATTACAGTTTATTTAAATAAATATTAATATAATACTGTTACATGAATGTGAGATAATTAAGATCACCTATAATAAAATAGTGGGACAATTAATATCATATTTTCACATAATAGCTATTATTATTTTCAAAACAAACATTCCGTAAAACGTAAAAAATATATGTACATAACAATCAAAATCTAATAATGTTTTGCAGTTCAACTTGTGAATTTCAACAATAAGTATGACTATATATTTCACCATATCGATCTTGCAGTTGAAGAGTCGTAAAATTTTGAGGATGGTCCGGGAAAAGGATTTGTACTTTGTGATTACGTATCGCTACAACACCATGTGGTATTTTCATACCACTATATTGATGACGCATCGCTACGACACACTGGTATTTTTCATACCCGTATACATTAAAGTTAAAATGATCATATTATATTATTGTTTTCACGAAGAAATAATTATATAAAGAAAATTATTGAGTAATTTTTGCCGTCAGCAGTCAGAAAATCACGAACATGGTAACGTTCAAACTTAGTGTCATCCACGGCATATGTCTATAAATAGAACAGAAGCAGAGGGCAGTCATTGGATAACAGATCTCCATGGCTACCAACCAGCCAATCAGGTGTTAGTTATACTACTCTGTGAATTTCTTAGAATGAACGTTTACACGTAATACACGGGAAGCTAACGATGATGCGTGTGCTTTGGATACAGTACGTAGTTTTTGTTTTTATTAGTGATTACTCTCCTCTCTCTCTCTCTCTGGTTAATCTTGGGATTTTCCACGGTCAACTCTTGGGATTAGTAAGAAAAATGCGTTTATTTGAGTAGCAGTAGCAGCAGCTGCAGCGCACACCCAAACAATAGTATTTACAAAATGAGCGGAGCTCTCTGGCTGGGCTGTTTTGGTCCACCCACGTGTTTGATCGCATATCTGCCAAATTTATAACAACAACAGAGATAAAACCATTTCTCCCATTACAGATATCAAATATTATCTTTTCCGTTGCACAGAATTCTAAATAAATTACGTAGGTTCACGATTGATAAAGTTTTTTTTATGCAATAACAAGAAACGGAGTCAGATTTTCTATCACCATGGCATCTCATTTTGGTGCTGTTGCGCATATTTCAACCAGTTCCACTACGTTTAAATCCATACTGACTGTACAGTCTGGAGGCAGTTCTCCCTTCTACACATATCTTGATTTCTTAATATCGTAGGTATAGAATAAATTGGTGAGCAAGGAAATATGAAATAAAGCATAACAGTAAGTTTGACGAGTGAGAAAATAAACAATCGTATACAGACAGACTCTCTCTCTCTCTCTCTCTCAATCTCTCTCTCGCTCTCTCTCTCTATCTCTCTCTCTCTCTCTCTCTCTCTCTCTCTTCTCTCTCTCTCTGAGAAAATAATAGAATAGGAAACAATGACTGAATATTGCTTGAATGCGATATGGCAAAGTTTTGGCCTGACTGTGGAGTGACTTTGACACCGACTTACAAGTTATTCCTGGTCATCTCACAGCCATGGATAGACATCAACTTCACAGCCGAGAAAGGGCAATCGTATAAAAAATAAATAGGTATGGAAAATGCGAAATGAGGACCTATGTTGTCCCATAAAAAAAGTTCTCGCTCGGACAGCTGTAAGATTTAGGGGAGAGAGAGAGAGAGAGAGAGAGAGAGAGAGAGAGAGAGAGAGAGAGAGAGAGAGAGAGAGCAGGGCCGAATAGGAAGGAGATTAAAGTACCTGGGAATGAAAACCCCTTATAATCTTATAATTATAGCCTCGGGGTTTGTCTCAAGGACATTCAAAGGTCTGTCACACACGGGCAGTTGTTGTTTTTGTAAAATTAGCGTAAGGGCAGATCTTTAAAAGCCACGCCAGAGAGCTCGCCACGGTGACAAGACTATACCTTCCATATGAATTGACGATGTCCTATACGAAGATTCAGGAGATGAAGATGAAATGATCAAAGATCTGGAAGATGACGAATATGATGACTGCCTTGATGGCAAAGAATTCAGAGCAGTATTTGATGATACGGACACAGAGAGCGACTTTGAGGATTTTAGTTTATTAAATTTTATGCATTTTTTTTTTTTACTTTAATATATTTTCACTTACCTGCGTATCCTAAAATGAAAATAATAGTTCAAGTAACAAATGTTTCTTTTACTGAGTAAAACAAAAAGTAAAAAATCCTTCGGTGTTGTGCCTTAATCAACTGATTTGGAAATATTAGATGTTTAGTCTAGAACAGTTAAACATGTTGTATAAACCAAAATAATGCAAATGGCGCACGATCGCTCTTTTGTATTTTAAAATACAATAGTAATATGAGAATGCATACAATATTATTTGATATAGTGAAGTACAAGTAAAGCCTAACTTTTTAAAAGATCTACTGTTTTTCTCCGGTAGTAACTATCGCGATCTGCCGATTTGGGAAAGCATAGACGGTACGCTAATTTTATACCGCATGTATGATGCGACCCCTTTAAAATTAGCCTCAAAATTATGTTTCAAAAGTCGCATAATATGCGAGTATATACGGTAAGTGTTCAAGTTTTCTGCCATTTGTCCTCCTCCTCTGTCGCCACTTTCGGAGATCGCCTCACTCGAAAGGTAAGGTTCCACATTTTACTACATATGTACGTATGTAGGTACAGTATTTCTTGTACCATGTACACTAATACACTTTATTTACAGGTATGTAGTAGTACATAGTAGTAGTATATGTAGTTTAAGTTAGGCATTGAATGGTCCAAATTATTGTATTTCATTGTTTATTGGTCAGTTTAGCTTTATTATAAAATTTACTGGGGTGTTTTTGTAGGGCTTGGAACGAATTAGGCAATTTTCATGTAAAATGTGGTTCAAGATACGAAAAAATCAGGTTACGAAGGCCGCTTTGGAACGGATTAATTTCGTATCCTGAGGTACTACTGTATAGTGCTAGTAGAGGCATTCCCTGGTTATTGTTGATCTGGTTTCATGGCACTTGTCTAGCACCAATTTCCAGGTAACGGCGCTGATACTTATCTAACAGAGGCGTCATTAATCGGTTACTGATGCCCTCAGTTTTCAGTGATTTTCACTTATCATCAAGCCGTTGGAACGAAACCCCTGCCGATTTTCTGGATTTTCTGGACTTCCATCATATAGGACTTCTTCTCTTGCCATCTGTCAATCAGCTTTTTCATATCTTGAGTCATTTCTTCTTTAAAAGCTATACTTAATTCACTAACATCGTATGATTATTATGACATGGTATGTCCTATCACTGATCTATACTCTTTTAACTCTTATGTCCTGATAGAATTTATATGCTCTACTATTACTTCTATATACTACTTAAAACATTTACTTTCTTACTCTCATACTTGCAAGTTCCCTTTCAGTATCCCAATGGTTTCCTTTCATTTAATTTCTCAATGGTTTCCTTTAAAAATCCTTCAGTTCCTCCGTAGCAAAAATCATTTTCATGTGTACACAAAATACCATTCAATTTATTGTCTTTTCTCCAAAAGAATATATTAAAGAATGTGTATATGTATATTGGGTTCTAGTCGACTTCTCTCACCTTTAAGCTTCTCCGCTACTTTTACTACCTTTACATGTACCATGCTTTTTTGGCTGCTCCTTGAGCCCATAAACAGTTTTCTTCAATTTCCATAATCCACTCCAACCAACTTTACTAGTTGGTTTTAAATATTACTTCTCTTTGTATTTCATCACCTTGTAAATATGCAGTTTTTGCATTTAATGTATAGCAATTCTAGTCTTTCAATTTTATTTATTGTCAAACAAAATTTTAAAGTTTCAGCATTGCATGTAGTAACTTCTTTTTCCCATTCAGCTGTTTCTTCAAAACTTCTAGCTACCAATATTGCTTTACATATTCTTTCCCCCCATTTTACCTTTTCAGTTGTTATCCATCTTGTAGATACATATAGCTTTTTGTCCAACATCATTTACCTCCTTATATATCTTGTTTTCTCTCCAACTTTGTCGTTCTTTTTCTATAGCTTCAATGATGCTTCTATTTTTAAATCCTAGCAAAACCTCTCTTTCATCTTCAGTTTTTTCTACATGACTTTAGGTAATCTCTGAAGTTACCCATTCCTTGTCACTTGACTGTGATCTTGTACATTGTACGAATCAGCCCAAGATTTACTTGATCTTTTTCCTGCAAGACTCAACATAGTCCATTCTTCTACTTGTTCTGTATCATTGTTTATAGCTCTAACTCTATTTCTGGTTTTGAATTTGGGTATCTCTTCTGTTCATTCACCTTCTAATAACTCACTTTCCCTTTCATCTTCCAGTGTTTCCTCTGCTAAATCTCTTTCTATAGCCTCCTCTGAGTCTGGATTCCTTCTCCCCCCATTATTTTATCTCTTATCCTTCCTGCCCATCTACAGCCCCTTCCTTTGGGGCACAGGATTTATCTTTCACAGTGTATGTTTGATCTATTTTAGGTATCTTTTCTTTTTCTGGTGATAGCCTTTGAATCTTAGTAACATGTATTCTAGCTCTTAGAGAATACTGATGTTTAACCACTACCATTTTACCCGATAGCCCCTCTACCTCAGCAGGTCCTCTTCATTGCTCTGACATCCCCCTTTTTATTTTTCTCTGGTAATGTTAGTATTATTTACCTTAGAAATATGATCTGAAAGGATATTTCATGAAGCGACATGGGCTGAGCCCAGAAAAATATATATCAAAACGTGGACGAATAAAAAAATTTTTTTTTCGAATACAATGGTGAAAGCGATGCTTTGGAATATTGCAAAGGAATAGCCATAATTACCAAATGAACTAAAGATTCTAGTTCTTTTTTTTTTTTTTTTGATATAATTTTTTAAAATGAATTTTTGGTGTAAACCAGTAACATTTTACAATGTTGGAATATCTTGAAGGATTTTTTAACTTGTTTCATAAACCAATAAAATTTTTTTTTTTTGTATTTTTAATTTTTTTGTTTGTTAATTTGCACCTTGTAGTAGTAAAGATAAAATTGACTAAGAAAATGGAAAGTTGTAGAGGGAAAAAACCCAATACACACACTATTTATATTTCTGGTGGTGAATAGTCTCCGGTGGCAAAATGACCCATGTGGCCAAAAGCTGGTGGCGAACTGGCGGTGGCTAATTGTCGGCGGCGAATTGGCCGTGTCGAATCGTCACCAACCCTTTTGAAACGTAGTTGTTTCAATCATATATTTTGAATATATCTTATTTCGTCTATTCTTGGTTAAAAATCTTAGTTTCATAAATGAGAATAAAGATATGGCATATTTTTTCCCCGGCGATGTCAGATCTGAGTTTAGGGGTCCTATGATTTATAAGAGCATTTAAAAGGTCATGGTCAATATCATTAAAAGAAACTCACTCTCGATCAGCCACTGTGATAAGTATGGACAGCCCAAGTGACTTGCAAATGCCTTCACCCACCATCTGAGGCCAAGGATATAGTTTATAATGTCCTGAAATACTTCATTTTAGAAAAACAAGGAGGTCCTGTAAGAGATGTTTCAAAGGCTATCCAAAGAACCTCTGAAGCAACAAAAGTGTCAAAAATGACTATTCATAGACTTAACAAGGAAGCAAGAGAGATGGGAAATATGGTGGAATCAACAGTGTTTCAAAAAAGAAAAGAGAAAGTGAGTCCTGTGACTGACTTGGATGATTTTGATTAAAATGTTCTGCGAAGAAGGAATGAGTGGATGTCTTTTCTTATAAAATGAACCAAACAAAACAAGATATTGAATCTCTAAGGTCATAATAGATCGATTGACTTATGAATTTATGTCCCAAGGCCAAACACCGGAGCCAACAGGCCATTCATTGCATCTACGTATAATTATAGATAGAGAATGAAGGAATAAATAATATCTGGAATAAAAAAAAAAAGTTAATGTGGAAGAAGCAAACCCTTTCCTTTGACTCCCAAGCGAATCTTCCTAAGAAGGATTATATTTGCGGGGAGTATTTGATGGGACGTACATACCCGTAGATATGACAACTCTGCCTTTTTTACCTGGCCCCACCAGAGCGATCTTAGAAAAGTAAACGCACTGTAGACTTGGTTCACGATGGAAACAGCATGCTCTGTGCTCGCTTACATCAGGGAAAAATGACCGTGCTTACAGTTGACTTGAAGGATGCATATTTTCAAATACACATCCACCAGTATTCCTGCAAGTACCTTCGCTTCCTCCTTGGGGAGACGGTGTACCAATTCAGGATATTGTTTCGAGCTCTCGACTGCTCTTAGATGTGGACTTGAGTGTCCTGAGGTATCTCAATGATCAACTTGATTTTTGTTACAGTTTGGGGATTGTGATAAATCTTGAGGAGTCCGATCTCATACCCAAGCACGGGTAAAGTACCTGGCAATGCTAATAGATATGTTAGCAGGAAGAGTTTACCCCTTGGGCTCTTGTATCAGCAGGTTCAGGAAGGCAGTTCAGCTGTTCTTGTCGTGACAGGAGCAGCCAGCTTGACAATTATAAGTCATGATAGGTCACCTGTCATCCTTGGAGAAGCTGGTTCCTCATGGGCGGCTTCACCTTTGGTCTCGCCAGTGGAGACTGAGGAACTTTTGGTTACAGTCTTAAGGCTCTCAATCCTTTCTTGTCCTCTTCTCACAGGAGGTGAGAGAGGACTTGGACTGGTAGCAGGACGACAGGAACCTCTTAGTAGGAGTAGACCCTCTTACTCCCCCTTCAGACATGCTTCTGTTTTCGGACACATCGACAGAGGGATGGGGCGCACACCTGGAGGAGTTGCTAACTTCAGGGGTGTGGAACCGTCACGACAGGCACCTTCACATCAAAACCCTGGAACTCAAGGTGGCCCATAGCTCTCCATGAGTTACAGAATCAAGTGATGGGGCAGTCTGTGGTGTTGATGAGTGACAATACCATGTTAGTGGCATATGTCAACAAGCAAGGGGGTCTTATATCCCGCTCACTTCATCAGTTGATACTGCAGGTGCATGAGTGGGCACCCACTCGGTAAAGCTTTCAACCAGGTATATTCCAGGCAAGAGGAACATAGTAGTGGCTGACAAACTCAGCCGCCAGAATCAAGTGGTAAGGTCAGAGTGGTCCCTGCACTCAGACATAACAGAAAGGCTGTTCAACCTGTGAGGGTGACCAGTCATAGACCTGTTTGCCACCCGGTACAGCAGGAAGTTGTAGACCTTCTATTCCATTGTACTAGACCATGGGCCGCTGAAGAAGATGCGTTCCACATCTGTGGGACAACCTTGAGGTGTACACCATTCCCTTGTTTTGTCTGATTCGCAAGGTTTATCAGCCGAGTGTTGGTCACCTCAAATTTAAGGATTATTCTGGTGGCTCTGGTTCTGACTCTGCTCTCCATGGCACTGCGAGAGAATCCTCCCAGGCATGACCTTCGGTGTCAACCGCTCGCTGAACGGCACCATTAGGCAGTGCATTCCGTGTCTTCACGGCTGGAGGTTATCCATCATTTCTTGCAAGCGAGAGGCTTTTCTCGCTGAGCAGACAGAAATGGCTGGATACCTCATAGAATCCTCTACAGTGGTGTACCAGGAAGAGTGGGCCATCTTCTGTGGTTGGTGTCGTAGACGGGGTCTCTCTCCAGTCAGAGCCACTCTTCAGCAGGTTGTAGACTTCCTCATCTTCCTTCGCCAGGAGAAGCTTCTCTCTTTTTCAGCTGTGAAAGTCTATAGGGCTGTATTAGGTCTAGTCTTAAAGCTGAAGGGCATAGATATCTCTTCCTCTACATAGATCTCTCTACAGATTCTTTTCCTCTACAGATATCTTTGCTCATGAGTCAGACAGGGATCTGACCCTCAAGACCATTTTCTTGCTTGTCCTGGCATTGGCAAAGGGAGTTGGAGAACTTCATGGACTTTCCTTCGATGTACAGCACTTGAGGGGATGGGGATTGGTTAAGTTCAATTTTGTTTCGGACTTCTTGGCAAAGACTCAGAGTCCATCAGTCCCTGGTGCTAGGTTCAAGTCCTTTATGATCCCCTCCCTAGAGGACTGTGTTGGTGATGACCCAGACGAGATGCTGCTTTGTCCCGTTAGAGTGCTACGGCGCTATCTGAAGAAGACTCCACATCTCCGGCCTGAGTATTGACGACTCTTCACTAGCACTGGAAGTTCCAAGAAAGAAGTGTCCAAGAAAGTTATTTCTCTCTGGCTTCACGAGATGATCAGCAATGTGTACTCTGCTGGTGGTGAAGACTACACTGGTACCTTTTTGCTTGAAAACTCACAAGTTTGGGTGGGTTGGCCCTTCCTTCACATTCCTTAAGAACTTGTTGGTTCAGCCTGAAGGCAGGGGTGTGGTTTTGCACAGACCACCTTCCACACTTCTTTCTACCTTTGGAATATTGGCCACAGGTCCTTAGACACTTTTTCCTTGGGACCAGTGGTGGCTGCTCAACAAATTGTGTAGCTTACCCAGCTCCTCTAACAGGACAAGGTTGCATCTTGCCTAAGATGTATAGTATGAATGCAAGAATGACTGAGTGAGTGACTTGCTCTTCTTTGTCTCCTTTTCACACTACAGGCAGTCCCCGGTTATCGGTGGATTCAGTGAACGGCGATCTGGTTTTATGGCGTTTGTCTAACAGAGGTGCCATTAACCGAAACTTGGCGCCATTAAGTGCCATAAATCCCCTAGTTTTGGTTAAGCAGTTTTTGCTTATGAGCACCCCACTGAGAATGGAACCCCTGCTAACAACCGGAACTGCTTGTACACTCTCTTCTCTTGGGCAGAGAGTAAACCGACTGTTTACATGCTGGACCATGTGGTTAATGCAGGTAAGCCTATTCAAGAGCTCTCAGTTTATTTTCTTTGATTTGATCATAGAAGCGTATATCTTCTCCTTCCCCTAGCAAGGGAGGAAGGCGGCCCTGATGAGTCAAACCCAATATGTACGTAGTAGCAATTGCCTTCGACATTATGGGTCTTTTGTGTTTTCATATGAGGTTATGTTATCTCCCTCATACAAAATAGCCCAGCAATCTGACTTTTGATCTCGCAGTTCCTAATTCCATGGAATTAGCCACCTCCTTACTTGCTACAGGAGTCTTATAGAAAAAGGAACTCTGGTGATCATTTCCCCAGCAAAGGAGTAAACTGCTTCCCAGAAGTCAGCACTTCTTTTTCACCCGCTATATCATAGTCATCTATTTCTTCAAACTGTGGTTCAAGAGATTGCTTCAGATCTTCAGAAAAAGTCAATGCAAGATCTGTTAGAACAGGTGGCTAAGTGCCCTAGGGAGCCTTCTGCTTCTAACATCAAGTTGACTTCGCCTTTACAACACACCTTTCGTGACACGAGCGAAAGTTCAAGCCAGACCTCACTCCAATCTACATTCCACTTGTCCAGTCAAGAGGGCGCCACAAGACATTCCACTTTTAAGTAAAAGTGCTGTCCTTTGTGTTCTAGTGGGAGCAAGGCATCTCCATTTCTGCGAGAGTGGAAGCCCAAAGGCATAGATTAGTGCGTAATCACTAGCCCTGAAAGAAGGGTAGTAACTCCATCCCGTTCAGGGAGAATCCAATCCCCTAGTGTCAGAGCCCATAGCATTGATGGCTTACTCACTAGGCTCTGACGGTACAGGCAGTCCCCGGTTATCAGCAGGGGTTCTGTTAATGGCACTTCTGTTAGCTATGTTATGGCGCCATAACTCTATTATCACGCACATTATGGTGCCAATAACCAAAACTCGGCTTGTTATGGTGCCATAAATTGCCAATTTTATGATAATTATCTAGTGCCATAAAACCAGATCGCCATTACCAAGACCGCCGATAACTGGGGACTGCCTGTATTCAGCCCTAGCAAAAGAAATATCATCTCTGATCATCAAGAGAGTTGTAGAAGCAGCCGAAGACATCAGTTCTGTAGGATTTTACAACTGACTTTTTGTGGTCCCCAAAAACATCTTGGGGGTGGAGATCCTGAATGTCAGTGCTTGAATTTTTTGGTGAAGAAAAACAAAAGTCAGAATGGAAGCCAATAAGTCAGTCCTCTCCTCTATCCATCAGAACGACTGGATGGTGACAATAGATATGCAAGACATATTATCACATGCCAATTCATCCAAGCTGCAGGAAATATCTCCGCTTTGTATTCCCGGACAGGGTCTTTCAATTTTGAGCCCTATGCTTTTCCCTCTCCACAACACCCTAAGCGTTCACCTGCGTTCTCGCCCCTTGCAAAGTGGGCTTCACCCTCATGGGGATATAGCAACACGTATTAAGCACCATCGATTTGGAAAGAATTGGGTAGGAAAGAGGTGCCAATACGTACTTCTTATAGCCCATAAAATTCACGTACTGGCAACTTTTACACTGGCTAAAATCAAAAACTTGGTCCCATGCAAGCTTTGTACTGATCTTGACTTCAAGGGGGAAGTGTATGCCTATAAATTTGCTCATAAATATACCAAAGGGCTGCTGTTGGTTTTTAGTTCTTGTCTTTACAATAGTATGTCAGTTGTAAATGTAATTTTGCTAAGAAAAGTGCAAAGAAGTATTAGAAAAAAAACATGTACAAATAAAAAAAAAAGTTATTGAAATGTATAATTTGTGTGTGTACTGCTTACAAAGTATATTACAGTAGTCCTCAAGGTTTCCTCGGTTAAACGCTTGGTCTCGACTTACGATGTTTCGTGGTTACGAACGCGCCCCCATAAAAATATAAAAAATAATATTTTTGCGTCGTTCCGTCTTACGCGGTTTTAGCGTTCGTAAGCAACGTAAACAAATGCGAACTAGTTCCGGGCGCACGGCGGAAGAATACGCTTTGTGGGGGAGAGGACGGCGTCGCTTTCGCTACGCTCATTCCTCGCCCATACGCCATTTTGGTTGTTTACACTGCCTCTCTCTCCCTCGTGTTGTATCGTTTTTGTAACTTTTTGCTCTTTGTTATGGCTCCCAAGCGCAAGGCGGACTCTTCTGATGGTAGTGCATCGAAGAAAAGAAAGGCCATCACCATGGAAATTAAAGTGGACATTATAAGCGATCTGAGAAGGGAGAAACGCCAACAAACATTGGCCGCGTCGCTTGGCCTTAGCCGTTCGACCGTTGCGCTACCATTATCTAAAGATAAAGAGCGCATCGTTGAACATGAAAGGATCTGCTCCTATGAAAGCGACAGTGATAACTAAGCAGCGTAGTGGTCTAATAATTGAATCACCTGCCTCACATCTCCAGCAACTTCTGGAGGTTCTTTTTTCTCTTCACTAACCTCCCCCAGTCTCTCCAGCACCGCAGCTTCCTCTCCAGTGTGCAAGCCAATCAAACTAATAAAGGTAAGGAATTGTTCTCTCGTTGTTATTGATAGGTATTACATTAAATCATGTGGTATTTTTCAAATGTTCCGACTTACGCTGAAAATCGTGTTACGACGCATCGTAAGAACGATCAAACATCGTAACTCGAGGACCCCCCTGTACACATGTTTTGGGGGTGTTATCTTGATCTTTTGTATGTATGTATTCCAGTTATTATCTATGTTTCTTTGATCAATTTTGTAAGTGTTCCCGTCATATATAAGTTCATTTGTTAACTGTAGTCTTTTCTTTGCAGTTATACAACAGCTGGGTGAAACTTTAAAGCTAAGGCAGCAAGTTATTGCAACCGCAACTACCTTTTTAAAGAGATTTTATGCTAGGAACTCTTTGAAATGTATTGATCCTCTCTTGTTGGCCCCAACGAGTGTTTTCTTGAGCTCAAAGGTTGAAGAATTTGGTGTAATATCCAACAGTAGACTTATCTCTACATGTCAAACTGTAGGTGAGTTATTATTGGAAATGTAAGTATTAGTTTAGATTTGATGTTTTATCTGCAAAATGTTTTCACTCAAAATGAATTTGTACAATATAAACACCAAAACATTATGCTTATCTTGTTATTAAGTATGCATATACTTCTCAGATTATACAAATGTTACAGTGTTATGAACATAAATCGAATTAAAATTTTTTCAAATTGAAAATTAATCCCTATGTTGTAATGCTATACATTTTTTATTTGCGAAACAGTTTTACTATGAGCATATCTTTGTGTATTAATGGAAAATTGATGGATAATGAGGTTACTTTATGAAGTTAATGGTTGTGGTATACTGTTTATGTCTTAGTTGCATTATCACACTAATATAATGTACTTCGTGACTTAACATAAAACGCAATTTTAAGTTATTTTCATTTTTACTTTATCTTGATATCTTGATCTCGTTTTGTCTCATACTTTAAAGTGTGGTCTTCAATATGCCATATCCTTAAGATGGTGGTAATCATGGCTTTCCAGTACATCTACAACATTTCTTTAGCTGTTTTCTTTCTTCCATTCACTCCCTTTCCTTCCATATATATTTGCCATCAGTTATACCCTCACTCTCCATCCCTTGATTTTTCTTGCCTTACGTAGCTCCTCCAGCCCTCACACTCCTAAGTACAATCCCGCAAAATTAATAATGTCCTATATTTCTCTCTCTATCCATTTCTTCCATGGCTTTCATTTATAACTCTCTGTCCCGTGACACATCCCAAACCTCCTTCACATTCACTTTTCTGATGCTTTGTCAATTTTCAATTGTCTAACTAATATCCACATTTCACATTCATACAATACAATTGACTATAAGTATGTTTTACGCTTCTTTTCATACTTTATATGGGTAAATTCGTCTTTTCAATAATCTTTTCATTTCATTAAATTCTCCAATAGTTTCTCCAGCCATATCTTCATGATTCCAATCCCTTGATGAGGTGGGGGCCATAGGGATCCACTGCAGGGAGTGTATATGCTATACACCTACCCTCTCTGCTGTGGACTCAACCGAACACTGGGTCCTATAACTCTTTTACTCATCCTTCTATAAATTTTCCCCTTCTCTTTTTCTTCTTTTGTTGATGTCTTTTGCATGTTATTGAATTACTGCAATCACTGCTCTCATAATTTTAAAACTAGAGTAACCAGTATTGTTGAGCGAGGAGAATTTTTATATATTAAGCTATGCCATCAATCTTGGGTCTGATTTCGACGGACTGACAACCTTTAAGGCAAGGAAGTTACGGTATATATCCAGGTGAGGATCCAGGGCATTTACCACTGTAAGTGACAATATTGCTCCTCTCCCTGTTGGAACTCCTTGGTGAGAGGAACCTCCATCCTGGATGAAAATAAAATAGATTGTCATATATCTGACACAATGTTGTCATTGAAATGGGAAAATTTCAACTTCTTAAATGTCATTCAGTGACTACGTGAAGGTAAAAAAAAAAATTATTGTATGAATAGTGTATAGAGTATTACTATAGGTATGAATCTTAGCTTATATCTACACACCATTAGGTGTGATTGGCATTAAAAAAACCAAAAAAAACGCTTTGCTAACTCGCTAGGACTGTCTGCAATCACCTGTTTCCCACCAGGTAGTGTTGGAATGTTTACATTCTTGTCAGAATTCTTCAGGCAATGTCCTTGGGCAGATGGTGTGAATTGGTGTTAGCAATAATTTTGATGATTTCTGGCTAATCTTCTCTGTACGGTATTGTGCATTAAGCTGGTTAGGGAAGAGTGTGTGGGAACTGAATGTTTTGGTTTTGCATTATGACCACGTATGTTAGCCTCCCTATTGAGACTTGAGTGTGGTTTTCTTGAAGTGAAGATAATGAGTGATTTGATGAGGGGAAAAAAATTTTGTTTAGTATCGGAAGAAGGTAAAGACCTGTAGTTTACACTGACAATCTGCTGGGGCACACCAAAAGGCTACTTAATGTATTCCTTTTGTTGTCCTGTGTTGCTTCTTCTCCTCCTCTTCCATTAGCCTACCTGGTGGCCTAGGTTAATTCCTCTCTCACGCCTTTGCTCTACCTTCTTGTGCTCCGTATGTGGTTCAGGAAAAAAAATAATAAGTAATTGAGGTATGTACAGTGGATCCTTGCTATATTGTGGTTCAGCATTCCTAGTTTCAAATAGTTGCATGTTTTTTGTGGAACGTAAATCTAAATAAAGCGCGGAAATTCACTTATGCGCAGACTTTTTCTTAGAGCAACATTCGCAGATGACTGTATTTGCATGTTATTGTCTATCCAGATTTTCTATTCCCACTGTCACCTGAGGGGAGGTGGGTGGGTACTTTGATTATATATATCTGCCAGGTAAGTATGAACAAACTTTATTGTATCTTAACAATATCATTTTGTTCATGAAACTTACCCGGCAGATATATATACAGGCGGTCCCTGGGTTATGACGGGGGTTCCGTTCTTAAGACGCGTTGTAACCCGAAAATCGTCGTAAGCCGGAACGACGTTCTTGAAAACATGTCCACAGGGAAAATTTCACTACTAATTTGCAATTTTTCTTAGGGCCGTATCTCTAAAATTATCACTAATTTACTTTTTTCATGTGCAACACTGTGTATTCACAAATTACTGTATATTTTAATTAAAATACAAGAGAGAGAGAGAGAGAGAGAGAAATAACTCCTTACGGTTTCAATAGATTGAAATGAATGTCTGTAGGCAACTTTTTCCCCCTCCCATAAATACATATTTTCATACATTCAACTAACCTGTCAGATATATACATAGCTATCGACTCCGTCGTCCCCGACAGAAATTCAAATTTCGCAGCACTCGCTACAGGTAGGTCAGGTGATCTACCGCCCTGCTCTGGGTGGCAGGACTAGGAACCATTCCCGTTTTCTAATCAGATTCTCTCTGTCGCCGGTAGTATCAACATTGTTGTTACTTCCCCCTGACTGGAATTCTTTTTCACAACGCTTTTGATCATCTTTCGACTGATTTTTGGTGACGTACTTGGATCGTTGTTTGGCATTCGCTATCGTGGACTGTTTTTTGGACTTCGCTTTGGATTTTCGTGAATATGTTCTGGATTCTAGTGTTAGCTTCAGAGTGTGTGTGAATGAGGGCTGTAAGGTGAGGATTCCGAAAGCTTCGGTAGATCCTCACACTACATGCATGTTGTAGAAGGGTTGAATGCTCAATTGAGAATACGTGTAACGAGTGTGAGAAATTGAGTGCGCAAGAATGGAAGAATCTGACTTCTTACTTGAAGAAGTTAGAGAAAGATAGAGAGAGGAAGGCGGCTTACAAAAGCCGGAAAATGTCTAGTAGTTCTGTAGCTTCTTCTTCTTCTCATAATTATGCCCATTCTATTTCAGCCCGTTCACAAGTTAATCCCTCTGATTCTGCCTCGGAAATGGCGGAACTCAGAGCTTCCCTTCAAAAAATGCAAGAAAAAATGGAAGCATTGGAAGGTAAGAGAAGTGAATGTGGTTTTTC
This sequence comes from Macrobrachium nipponense, assembly GCF_015104395.2. NCBI lineage: Eukaryota > Metazoa > Arthropoda > Malacostraca > Decapoda > Palaemonidae > Macrobrachium > Macrobrachium nipponense. The sequence goes on from NC_061089.1 coordinate 4,962,507, forward strand.
GAGTGATGTTAGTGTCCCCAGTGTAGTGGAGGGGGCATCTGGTCGTCCTCTGCGACGCTCCCAGGTCTAGACCCTCTTCCAAGCTCCCTGGCCAGAGGAGAAGGAAAGTCGAAAGCCTTACGGGGGTCGTGGAGAATCCCAACGATCAGGCGTCCCTTCGGCAGAATCCTTATACATCTCAGACTGCCAGGGACAGCTATAGGAAAAGCGTCCTTCGTGAGTGCTTTTCATCATCTAGTTCACCTTCTCCGAGAAGAGGATGGAAGGAATCGAAGCTTTCACGTCCGCTGAAGAGGAATTGGAAAGAACCTGAGCTCAATTCTAGCCCCGAGCGCTTCTCTGAAGAGGATGCGCCTTCGGTAATGAAGAAGGCTAGAAAGGAGTTAGATCTTGGAATGTAAAAGACTCTCGAGCGCCTTCCAGATCTCCCCTTCTCCTGATTCGAATGAGCCTTCGACCAGGAAAATTTTGATGAATGTGCAGGAGCAATTAACGTCTTTGGTAGGAGTACTTTCTAAAGAGCCTACTCGTAAAAAGGATGACAGGCTTCCGATTAAGAGATCCAAATACCGATCTCCTGTCGGGCGCGACGAACCCTCCAGGGGAGTTGTCGCACAGGCGGCCATCTCTGGGGGGAGCGGTGCGTTTAGGCAGGCGAGAACGTGGGAAAGGAAGTGAACTCCTGCCAAGCGTCTGGCGCCAACTAGGAGGCCAGGCGCCAAGTAGGCGCAAAGAGCCTGACTTTACTGTAGATCGTTTTAGGCCCAGAATCTTCATCCAAGCAAACAAGACCAACTGGAGAAGAGAGAACTCCTGATAGGAGTAAAGCGCCCGCAATAAGCGCAATATACTTTGCCATTCGAAAGGCGCAGTTCCATGAGTGGATACTCCTACCAAGCCACAGGAGTATTCGGAGCTAGATGCGCCTTACATTAGGTCAGGAGTATTCAGGAAGAGATACTCCTGCCAGGCGCCTGGAGTACTGTGACCTCGATACTTTCTGGACCTCCTAGGCGCCAGGAGTATTCTGGACTTTTTTTACTCCTACCAGCGCCAGGAGTATTCGAAGCGCGATGTGCCTACCAAGCGCCAGGAGTATTCTGAGCTTAATCTCCTAACAGGCGCCAGGAGTATTTATTTTGGAGCGAGATGCGCCTACCATAACGTCAGGAGTATTCGAAGAGTGTTACGACTGTCATGGCGCCAGGAGTATTCCAAACAGGATACTCCTACCAGGCTCCAGGAGTATTCTCAGCGAGATACTCCTGCTAAACGCCAGGCGCATTCTCCTCATGAAGAGCTTGATATCCGACAGGAGTCTAACAGGCGTAAAACAGTTACACATGACTCCGCCTAATGATAACGTAAGGAGAGAGTTATTCCTAGCCCCTCTCCTAATAGAAGTGCTTCTTCTTCTTCGGAAAGGAAGAAATCAAGAGAGGAGACAGAGGAGGGAAGGGAGCCTATTAATTTAGATGACGTCTCGGAGGACGAAGTTACTAACAGAGAAGGACTTTCGAATTACAAAGTTCTTTCTGCTCTTCTCTTAGAAGAATATGGAGATGCATTGACTCCAGCCGCTCCTCCTTCTCCGCGCTCTCTATTTTCAAGTACGAAGGCGCACAAGTCTTCATCTTTCCTGAAAATGAAGCCGGCCATATCCATGAAAAGGGCCTTACAATCTCTTGACTCCTGGATCAAGACAAAGAAGGAGTTAGGAAGGACGATCTTTTGCATGCCTCCCGCTAAACTAAGGGGTAGGAGAGGCATATGGTACGAAACGGGAGAAAATATGGGATTGTCTCTGCCCGTTTCAGCTGAATCGGACTTCTCCAGTCTCGTAGACTCGTCGAGGAGACATGCCTTAAATTCAGCGAAAGCAACATGGGGTCTTTCCGGAAATGGACCATCTCCTCAAGGGACTTTTTTCATACCTTAGAAGTATTTTAACTTCCTAGATTGGTCCCTTGGGGTTATTGCTAAGAAGTCCCATGAAAAAAAAAACAACTAAACCCTGAAACCCTACATAGCATCCTTACATGCATCGATAAGGCGGTTTCAAGATGGATCGGCGGAAGTGTGCTCCCTCTTCAGTGCGGGAATACTAAAGAAGAGAGCGGTTCATAGTGCCTTTCTCACTAAGGCCGTCTCGCCTTCGCAGAGATCCGCTTTGCTGTATGCGCCTCTCTCTGAACATTTATTTCCTTCTCAGTTGGTGAGAGACATTGCCCATTCACTAACTGAGAAAGCCACTCAAGATCTTTTAAGGCAATCCTCAAAAGAAAAAATAGACCTGTGGCCAGTGAGGAAAGAAAGCCTCTAGGCCAGCTCAACAACAGCAGCCCTTTCGAGGAGGCCCTCAGGCTAGATCCATCGCCAGAAGAAAGTCAACGGAAAAAAAGGGGAAGATCTGCCTTCCGTCCCTTTAAGAAGGGAAAATGAGAAATCTTTCCTCCAGACACCTGTAGGAGCCAGGTTACAGTTCTTTGCGGGAGCATGGGAAGACATAGGATCCGATCCTTGGTCAATGTCAATAATCAAGAAGGGTTATTATATCCCATTCAAGGACAAGGCCCCCCTTGACAACATCACCGAGGGAACTGTCAGCCAGATACAGGGACCCTGTTCTGATGGTTGCTCTTCGTCAAATGGTGGAGCAGATGTGGGACAAAAGAGACATAGAGCTGGTAC
>NC_061089.1:4965697-5001677 GCF_015104395.2 Macrobrachium nipponense
TGTGATCTATGGCCAAGAATTCTTGTGGGTTCTGCCGAAGGGGTCTTATCCACTTACTCGGCAGAGCCTGAAAGGACTTTGTCAATGGGTGCTGATCCACTTACATGACAACACACCTTATTAAGGAGCAAACAATCAATCCCGACCACCTGATCCTAACCACCATGTTAGTATTAAAAATTGCTCAGAGTTATCCCCAACTCTTCGCAACAACCGTAACTCAAACCACAATGCACAAGTACACAAAATAAAAAAAAAAATTTTAAAAAACAATTTTTCTTATTAACAATTAAAAAATAATCACAAGAGTTCCTTAAACTGAACTGAAGTGACTGGACGCTTGGGCGACAACTGCACTTGTTCAGAAGGAAGTCTAGAACATATCTATATTTTAAGATTGTGTAAGCTCCTGTACCCAGATTGTCGCCCGCAGACACAAAAGGACCTAATGAAAAACATTTTTCATAGGTCACACGCACGTCCTTCAAATAGTGAGCCGCAAACACAGAATTACATCTCCAATATGTCGCTTCCCAAGATATCTTCAGCGACATATTCTCTGAAAAGAGAGAGACGTTGCCACTGCTCTCCACTTCATGAGCTCTTACTCTTAGGAGTTTTAAGGAATCGTCCGTGCAAGCCTTATGAGCGTCCATTAATTACGTTCCTGACAAAAAAGGCTAATGCATTCTTAGACATAGGTCTTGATGGATCCTTCACTGAGCACCACAGGCCTTGTCTAGAACCTCCCAACTGTTCCTTTTTCTTTAAGTAAAACTTTAATGCCCTTACTGGGCAAAGAGACCTCTCGGTTCCCTGCCGACGAGACCGATAATCCTTTTACTTCGAAGTTTCTCGGCCAGGGTTTCGAAGGATTTTCATTCTTCGTAAGAATAATTCCTTGAAAGAACAGATGGCTGAATCTATATTGAACCCGACTTTGTCACTAAGGGCGTGCAGTTCGCTAACCCCTTTTTGCCGTTGCCAGTGACAAAAGGAATAAACATTTTCTCGTTATATCACGAAACGAGGCCAAATGTAGGGGTTCAAATCTCTCTGAAGTCAAGAACTTCAGTACTACGTCTAGATTTCCAGTTAGGGGGAGAAGTCATTCTATACTTCTTGGTCTCAATGACCTAATCAGATCATGCAGGTCCTTATTGTTTCCCAAATCTAGGCCTCTATTCCTAAAGAACGGCGATAGCATACTCCTATAGCCCTTTATCGTGGCTACGGAGAGCTGCGACTCTTCCCTCAGAAATAACAGAAAATCAGCTATTTCTGCTACAGAGGTACTGGAGGAGGACAACTTCTTTGACTTACACACCTTCTAAAAAACTTCCACTTGGATTGATAAACCCGGATAGTGGAAGTTCTCCGGGCTCTAGCGATCGAGCTTGCTGCTTTACTAGAAAAAGCCTCTCGCTCTGACAAGTCTTTCGATAGTCGAAAGGCAGTCAGAGCGAGAGCGGGGAGGTTTTGATGAAACCTCTCGAAGTGTGGTTGTCTGAGAAGATCCCTCCTTTGTGGAAGGGATCTGGGGAAGTCTACTATCCACTCCAGTACCTCTGGAAACCATTCTTGAGCTGGCCAAAAGGGGGCTATCAGGGTCATTCTTGTCCCTTTGAAGTCACAAACTTCCTGAGTACTTGCCCCAGAATCTTGAATGGGGGAAATGCGTAAACGTCTACCTGAGACCAATCTAGTAGGAAGGCGTTTCTACATGCTAAGAGCTCTGGGATCTTCTACCACTGAACAGAAAGACTTCCAGTCTTCCTCGAGAGGAACGTGCAAAGAGGTCGACCATGAGGAGTTCCCCAAAGAGACCAGAGCTTGAGGCAAACTTCTGAGTGGAGGGTCCACTCGGTATGAAGGACCTGGTTCCTCCTGCTCAGCCTGTCCGCTCGTACGTTCCTTACTCCCTGAACGAACCTCGTCAAGAGAGAGATGTTCCTCTGGGATGTCCACAACAGAAGTTCTCTCGTGAGTTCGTAAAGGGCATACGAGTGAGTACCTCCTTGCTTCCGAATGTATGCTAGAGCGGTTGTATTGTCCGCATTCACTTGAACTATTTTGTTGCAAACTAACGGTTCGAAGCTCTTTAGAGCTAGGTGTACAGCTAGCAGTTCTTTGCAGTTTATGTGCCAGGACACTTGAAGAGCATTCCAAGTGCCTGACACTTCTCTCTTTCCCAAAGTTGCTCCCAACCTTTTCCGACGCGTCGGAAAACAATACAAGGTTTGGGCTCTGTATTTCCAGGGAAGTACCTTTGTTTTCCCTCAGTGGGAGTAACCACCATTCTAGATGTCGTCTTATCCGATCTGGAATGGGAAAAAAGTCCGAGAGTAGTCCTGTCTTCATGTTCCACGAACTTCTGAGGAAGAACTGAAGAGGACGGAGATGAAGTCTTTCCTAGGTGAAAGAACTGTTCGAGCGAGGAAAGGGTCCCTAAAAGGCTCAACCATTCCTCGCCGAAGTCCGTTCCTTCCTTAGGAAGAGAGAGACTTTTTCTAAACCTCTCGCTAGTCTCTCTTGAGAAGGAAATACTCGCAAACCCCGAGAATCCATCCGAATCCCCAGATAGACCAAGTTCTGGCTGGGGATCAGTTGGGACTTCTCGAGGTTCACGAGTAATCCTAAAGTCTTTATAAGGTTTAGTGTCACATTCAGGTCCTCCAAACACTGTTCCTCTGACTTTGCTCTGATAAGCCAGTCGTCTAGATAAAGAGATATACTGATTCTTTCAGATGAAGCCATCTCGCCACATTTTTCAAAAGGTTCGTGAAAACCTGAGGCGCCGTCGACAGGCCGAAGCACAAGGCTCTGAATTGGAAGATCCTTCCCCCCGTCATGAACGGAGGTACTTCTTCGACGAAGGATGGATCGGGACGTGAAAATATGCGTCCTGGAGATCCAGAGACACCATCCAATCCCTTGGCGAAGAGCCGCCAGGACTGAAGCAGAGGTTTCCATGGAGAACTTCTGTTTTTGAACAAACTTGTTCAGAGCGCTGACATCCAGAACTGGTCTCCATCCCCCCGAGGCTTTCGCAAACCAAGAAAAGACGATTGTAAAATCCCGGGGAGCTTTGATCCAGCACAAGTTCTCATAGCTCTCTTGTCCCACATCTGATCCACCATTTGTTGAAGAGTATCTTTCAGCACAGGGTCCTTGTAATTGGCGGACAATTCCCTCGGAGTTGACGTCAGGGAGGATTGTCCAGGAAAGGAATGAGATATCCCTTCTGAAAGAACGACATCGACCAAGGATCTGTGTCGATGCGAGTCCAGGCTTCCGCAAATCCCCGGAGCCTGGGGCACCTACTGGTGTTTGGAGGAGCGCCACAACTTCTCCCTTTCCCCTTTTAAAGGGGCGGAACGAGGCTCGACCTCTCTTCTCGGTCGTTTTCCTTTTAGCGGTAACTCTAGTTGGAGGGCCGCCTCGAAAGGGCCGAACGAGGAGTAGACGCCACTTTCTTTTCCCACCCACCATTACTGGTCTCTTCTTCCTGGACGATTGCAGGAGAAGATCTTGAGTCGCTTTCTCCGTCAGCGATCGGGAAATATCTTTCACCAACTGTGACGGGAAACAGAAAATCAGACCTAGGGGCGAATAACAAAGCTGCTCTTGTGAGTGTGATACTGCTTTCGTCAAGAAAGCGCTAAAAACACAGATCTCTTCTTCAAGAGACCTGCTCCAAACAAGGAAGAAACTTCCCTGAGCCGTCTTGCACCGCCTTGTCAATACATGACAGAATTGCAAGGAGAACATCCGGTTCTAGCCCTTCAGGGGCATGAGCCTTCTTGGACATCACCCCAAGGGACCAATCTAGGAAGTTAAAGACTTCTAGAATGTGAAAAAGTCCCTTGAGGAGATGATCCAAACTCTGAAAGGCCCCCAAGTAATCTTAGCCGTGTGAAGGCTATGTCTCCTGGATCGGTCTACCAGACTGGAAAAGTCAGCTTCAGCTGAAGCAGGGAGAGTGAGACCCATATTCTCCCCAGTCTGGTACCAAATCCCTCTCTTGACCGGTCAGTCTAGGGGGAGGCATGCAAAAGACTGTCCTTACAAGCTCCCTTCTTAGTAAGCATCCAGTTATCAAGCGATTGCAGAGCTCTCTTCATAGAAATCGTGGTCATCTTCACGAAAGCCGACGATTTCGGAGTCTTCGAGCATGAAAAACAGAGAACGAGGCGAAGGAGGAGCGGCAGGGATCAATGCGTCTCCGTATTCCTGGAGAAGGAGAGCTGTCAAGACTTTGTAGTTCGACAGTCCTTCCTTACTGTGAGGACTCGTCCTCTGATTCCTCTTCCATAATCGGATCAGCAGGAGAGACCACTTCTCGTTCCTGGTCTTCTTGCCAACCATTCTCTCTACTGGGGACAAACTCCAATAATAGGAGAGGGGCTAAGAGAGTGTAAAGAGCTCCTATGTTCGACTGGCTCTTCGTACTTGCTGGCGCCCTCGCGCTTGTCTGGCGCCTCGCGCTTGGCTGGCGTCTCGCGCCCTGGCTGATTCCTCGCGCTTGGCTGGCGCCTCGCGATTCTGCTTGGCTCCTCGCGCGGCTGGAGCCTCCGCCTGTCAAGATCCTCGCGCTTGGTTAGAGTCTCGCGCCTGACTGACTGTTCGTGCTTGGCTGGTGCCTCGCGCTGACTGGCGTCTCGCGCCTCTGAAACCGTCTCGCGCCTGAATGGACACCTCGTGCCTTGTTGAAGACTCGCGTCTTCCTGAGTCCCCTCCTTTGCGTGACAGATGTTCTTCTTGAGCCTCACGCTTGGATGAATGCTCACGCCTGTTTGTAACTCCTGCGCTCGGCTGAAGCTACTGATCTGGCTTGCGTTTTCTCGCTTGTCGACTCTCTCTAGAGGACGCTTCTCGTCTGTAGGACGCCTCGCGCTTAGCTGTTGCTACGCGCTTGTCTGGCGGATCCATATCTTCCCACGAGTCTCTATCTGAGCTCTCAAAAGACTCACGTTTCGCAGGAGCCTCACTCCTGGTGGGAGAAGGAAGACGAGTCTTCTTGACCGGCAGTCTGACGTCTTTCTTACGAGGAGGATCCTTCGAAAGGACTCCTACTAGGGCGGAAAAGCTGTTCCTGTACCGCCAAAAATGATCCTTTTGGACGCTTCTCCTGCGTCTTCTTGAACGGGAGAGGAAGACCTCGAACGCGTGTTGCCCCGATCATGGAACGGCGCAAAACCCTCTTCGCCTTCTTGATAGAAGGAGGTTCTTCTTCCGAAAAGCGTTCCGGGCTTGAATCCAAACCAGGATCTCTCCAGTGCCTTTTCAGGGGCCTGGGACAAGTCCGAATCCTTCCACCCTCGTTTAGGAGAGGGAGAAGCGGACGAAGAGAGCACTCTCTGAGGGGACGCTTTTTCGATAGCGGTCCTGAGCAGGCTGTCTATGCACAGCACCTGCTGAAGGGGGCCATTCGCCTGAACCGGGGGAATTCTCCACAACCTCCGTACGGCTTTCGACTTTCCTTCTCCTCTGGGCTTGGGAGCTTGGAAGAGGTCTAGGCCTGGAGCGTCGCAGAGACGGTCAGACGCCCCCTCCACAACACTGGGGACACTCACTTCACTAAAGTCACTTTCACCATCCTTACCTTTTATGTTAGCCCTTTCGGCTTTCATCCTGAGAATCGTAGCCTTCAGTCAGCAATTTCCGAAGCTGAATCTGAATGTACAGTCAGTGAGGGTCCTGATAGAGAATCATAATTAAGAGAAGAGTTAGAATTTCTAAAGGCTCAATAGGCTGTACAAAACTACCCCGCCATCTTAGATGCCGCCCTTCTTAACTCTATCCCTTTCTAACTTCTTCAAGTAAGAAGTTAGAGTCTTCCATTCCTCAACATTCAACCTTTCACACTCATGACAGGTGTTAGAAATAGAACAATCAAAACCCTACATGTTTGCGACATACAGTGTGAGGATCAACCGAAGCTTTCGGTATCCTCACCTTGCAGCCTACATTCACACACCATTCTAACACAAACAACTTGAATCAGACATTACTGGAGAAAAAAACAAATCAAAAAGCAAGTCCAAATCCAGTCCACAGTAGCGAAGCCAAAAAAAACAAAAACGATCCAGGTTACTTCACAAAAGTCCACAAAAAGATGATCAATTGCTTAGAAAAACGAATTCCAGTCAAGAGTGGCAGCAACGATGTTGATAACACCGGCGACAGAAAATATATGACTAGAAAACGGGATTGGTTCCTAGTCCTGCCACCCAGGGCAGGCCGGTAGATCACCTGACCTACCTGTAGCGAGTGGGCGCGAAATTTGAATTTCTGTCGGGGACGACGGAGTCTTAGCTATGTATATATCTGACAGGTAAGTTGCTTGTATGAAAACATTTATTCAATTTACAGGATCTGTTAAAGTATTTTTTTTTGTTATTCAAGGCTTGAACTAGGTAGCAGTCCGAGCCTAATGTAATAAATAAATTTATCAATTTACAGGATCTAAATATAAACCCATGACCTGAGGTCATTTGGCATTAGGAGGGTCCTACGTGACCAAAGCAGATCTAGATTACGCTATGCGCTGTCTGCAGTAGCCTGATCTAGCTCAGAGCTTTGTCAACATTTTATGTTTATGATAACTTTGCACAAACACTTCCATGGGAAGCGGTTGACCTGTTAACCTACGCCGGAACTTGTAACTTCCGAGCCGGCGGACTACGTATGTTTTTATATGAATTGCTGAGATAGCTAATGTTCCGCTATCGACGCGATGCTTTAGAATGGCAGTTCCGCGCCAAACCACATCAAACATATCGGTCTTCCGACCGAGCTGCATCTCCTAGTATGGAGTTACAGAATAAATGTTGTTATCTTTGTTCAACTTATCTGTTGAATCATCTCCTTTAGTTAAGAAGAACCACTCTACTAGATACCCAAGGAGATGGGAGGAACCAGAAATACTTACGAATGACAGTCGTAAGGAGAACACAAAAAAAAGTCTATCGCCAAGCGAAGAGACTTAAAAATATACATATACAAAATTAAATCTTTTATTTAGCTGCATATCTTACGTTATATGCAGAAACACTAACACATACTACTGGAGATGCTGGGGTAGGTGAGTCTTTAGGTGAGGCAGAACCTACAGAAGGTGCTGGAGATACTGGGGCAGGTGAGTCTGGGTTAGCAGAACATTCAGAAGGTGCTGGAGATTGTGGGGTAGGCGAGTCTGGATTAGCAGAGGCAGCTGAGGTAGAGGGTACAGGATCTCCTGCAGGCCTCTCTACCTTCTTAAAATATTGCTCCAGGTTAGTCTGAAACAGAGAGCGACCTCTTTTCATCCAAGATCTCCTTGTAACACTGCATCAAATCCATGACGCCTCTAGAAACCCTAGTGAACCTGTCTTAAGTTGGGATCCTGAGCCTCAAAAGTTGACAACGCTTGCTGCAACTCTGCAAAACCTCTTGTCAAGTCCTGCCTTGTGAAAGCCTTAGGCTCTGGGGGGGGTGGGTGCTTTTCTTCTTCCTCTATCATCTGCTTCTCCAGTTTTGTATCAGGTCCCCTCAGCAGAATAACTCCTCGCCATGAGACCCTCAAGCAGCCTCTGTTAACATCATCAACCTCCATCTCCAAATTGATTTCCTTACTCAGGGCAACAACGTTCTTGACAACTAGCTGAACTGTGTCCTCAAACCCATGGAAATCATTCACAAATTGAGGACAAATTTTCTTCCAGACACCATTCATGTTTGTTTGCTTAACCTCCTCCCAGGAATTAGCAATGTTCTTTACAGCATCAAGGATGTTGTAGGATTTCCAAAAGTCCTTCAGAGTCAAGTCCTTCTTGGTTTCAGTTGCCTGTAAAGCCATAGCAATTGTCCTTCGTAGGTAGTAGGCCTTGAACGAAGCAATCACTCCTTGGTCCATAGGCGTAAAAGGGCCCTGGGATTAGGTGGAAGGTAAACCACCTTGACATTAGGGTTGAAGTTCTCCCAGCTGGGCAAGGTGTCCAGGGGCATTGTCCAGCACTAGCAACACCTTAAAGGGGATACCCTTGGAGGCCTCTCTGATGGTGCTTCTTAAAAATGAATGCTAGGGGCATTCTTCGACATTGGCAAGTCTGGCCTTTTTACAGAACACCACAGATTGTCTGATAAGCCTCTACATTGTTTTGTTCTTTCCAGATAAAATTTGAGAGCCCTGACGGGGCACAGGACTCTCTCTGTTTCTCGTCCCACGATCTCTGTTAATCCCTTGATATCAAAGGTCTTGGGCCAAGGATTGGAAGGATTTTCGTTCTTTGCTAGAAAAGAAGGAATCAGGGAACACACTGCATCGTGTCCTCTGAAACCCACATTCTTACTCCTTGAATCTCGCTAAACCTCTTTGCCGTGGCCAGAGCAGTTAGGAAAATAGCCTTTCTTGTCAAGTCCTTTAACGAGGCCGTATGCAAAGGTTCGAAAGGACCTGACATCAAAAACTTTAGAACTATATCCAAGTTCCAAGAGGGAGTCTTCAGTTGTGGTACTTTCGCTGTTTCAAAGGACCTCAAAAGATCGTGAAGGTCCTTATTGTTGGTCAAGTCTAGACCTCTATGTCGAAAAACAGTTGATAACCTACTTTTGTACCCTCTGATCGTTGGGACCGCAAATTTATCCACATTCCTTAGATGAAGAAGGAAATCAGCGATCTGGCTCACAGAGGTCTTGGAGGAGGAAATGTCTTTCCTCCTACAACATCTCCTAAAGACAGCCCACTTCGACTGGTAAACAGCTCGAGAGGAAGCTCTTCTTGCGTTGGCAATAGCTTTTGCCACCGCTCTTGAAAAACCTCTCGCTCTGGCCAACTTTTCGATAGTCTGAATGCAGTCAGACTCAGAGCGGAGAGGTTTCTGTGATACCTCTCGAAGTGGGGCTGTCTGAGTAGATCGGTTCTTTCTGGTAGAAATCCTTGGGAAGTCCACCAGAAAAGGACCGATGACCTCTGTGAACCAGTCGCTTGACGGCCAAACACGGGGCTATCAGGGTCATTCTGGCTCCTTGCAATGCTGCGAACTTCCTGATAACTTACTTCCCCTGAGGAGTGTGAACGGTGGAAAGGCGTAGACATCCATCCCGTCCAGTCCATAGAATGGCATCTACAGCTACTGCTCCTGGGTCTAGAACGGGGGGAGCAATACACAGGAAGCCTCTCCGTTTTCGATGTCACGAATAGATCTACTACTGGGCGTCCCCAAAGTCTCCACATCTTTTGGCAGACTTCCAGATGTAGAGTCCATTCGGTTGCAAGTAGTTGATTTAGACGGCTGAGGATGTCCGCACGTACGTTTTGGACTCCTGAAATGAACCTCGCAACAATATCTCATTATGTTCCTCTCTTTCCGTCCAAAGCAGAATCTCTCTCGATATCTTGAACAGGGAACGAGAGTGCGTCCCCCCCTGCTTTTTTATATAAGCAAGCGCCGTGGTGTTGTCTGAATTATGATTTTGAAACAATCAGGCCGTAACTTGTCCCTCGAAGAACTGAAAGAGCCAAACCGAATTGCCTCTAACTCTTTGAGGTTTATGTGCCAAGTCCTCTGTTCCCCTCTCCAGAGACCTGACACTTCCTCCTTCCCAGAGTTGCTCCCCAGCCGTCATGGACGCGTCTGAGAACAACACTAGGTCGGGGCTCCGTAGTTCGAGGGACAATCCTTCCGAAAGTTTGACTGGGTCGAGCCACCACTTCAGGCGGTCTTTGACCGACTGAGATATTCTCAAAGTCTCTTCTAGATTCTCCTTGTTTTCCCAGTTTTCTGACAGGAAAAACTGGAGCGGCCTGAGGTGCAACCTCCCCAGGGAAACAAACTTCTCCAGAGAAGAAATGGTCCCCAGCAGACTCATCCATTCCTTCGCCGAGCATGTCTCTTTCCCTAAGAAGGCTGACACTTTTTCTAAGCATTTTTGCCGACGTTCTAGAGATGGAAAAGATCGAAAAGCCGCTGAATCCATCTGAATCCCCAGATACACGATGAACTGTGTCGGGGTCAGATGGGACTTTTCGAAATTGACTATAGGCCCAGGCCTTCGTCAGCTGCAACGTCGTATGCAGGTCCTCCAGACACCTTGCCTCCGACGACGACCGGATGAGCCAATCGTCTAGGTAGAGTGAGAGACTTATTTTCGAGAGATGGAGCCACTTCACTACGTTCCTCATGAGAAGTGTGAAGACCATAGGAGCCGTACTTAGGCTGAAGCAGAGAGCTCTGAACTGGAAGACCTGTCCCTTCAATACGAACCTCAGGAACTTTTCCTAGGACAGAGGGTGGATCGGGACATGGAAGTATGCGTCTTGTAGGTCCAAGACACCATCCAATCCCCTGGCCTTAGGGCTCCCATAACAGACTGAGACGTTTCCATCTTGAATTTCTCTTTTATTACAAAAAGATTCAGTCTGCCGACGTCCAGGATAGGTCTCCATCCCCCAGACTGCTTCGGAACCAGGAATAACCTGTTGTAGAAGCCTGGGGAATCCAATGATAGAACCCATTCTACGGCTCTCTTTTCTAACATTTGATCTAGGAGATCGAGTAGGATCTGTTGCTTCGGCGGTTGGTATGACGGCGACAGATCTATGGGCTTCACACTCAAAGGAGGAACAGAGAGGAAAGGAATCTTGTATCCTCTCTCAATTATCTCGAGGGACCAGGTGTCCGCCCCTCTTACTCTCCAAGCTTCTGCGAATAACAAGAGTCTCGCTCCAACCGGTGCCTGAAGGGCAGAGACGTCATTTCTTTCCTCTACTTTTTGCAGGAGTCTTGCCTCTCGAGAAGCCCCTTCCTCTAGAGGTAACTCTAGGGGGAGCTCTGCCACGAAAGGGCTGAAACTTCTTCTTAGGAGCTTGAGTGACTCGGGCAGAAGATTGAGCTGCAGGACGTCTCGATGACTGAGATAAAAGGTCCTGTGTGGCTTTCTCTTGCAGATTCACCGACAAATCTCTCACCATATTTTGTGGGAAGATACTAGAAGAAAAGGGAGCGAATAACAATTCCGCCTTCTGCGCAGGCGACACCGACTTAGCAGTAAAACTACAGTACAGTGCACGTTTCTTTAAGATTCCAGTTGCGAAGTGGGATGCCAATTCGTCGGAACCATCCCTCACTGCCTTGTCCATACACGACAGGACACTTGATGTTCTTCTAATGAAATAGCAGGGCTCCTAGACTGCAAGTCTAAAGCACCCAAGCACCAGTCTAAGAAGTTAAAAACTTCCAGCGTCTTATAAATGCCTTTAAGGTGGTGATCCATCTCTGACATCGTCCATGACACTTTAGCCGATGACAGGTAAGACCTCCTCGACGCGTCTACTAAATTGGAGAAATCACCTTGAGCAGAAAAAGGAAGTCTCAATCCTGCTTCTTCTCCGGTCTCGTACCAGACTCCAGCTCTTACGCTTAATTTCGCTGGCGGTAACGCAAAGGAAGTCTTGCCCTTGGCCTTTCTGGATTCCATCCAATCATGCATTCTTTTAAACGCTCCTTCAGTAGAGAGCGATGTAGCCATTTTAACAAAACCAGGCCACTTTTTCCTTAGCCTTCGAAGAGGTCAGTTGAGAAGGCGGAGAGAGCGGAACTGGACGCCTGAAACTTGTCAGAGAACAAGTCTTTCAAAAGGCGAGTCAATGTTTTATGGTCTGACAATGATGACTCCGAAGACTCTTCTTCATCGGCCTGGCGAGATTCACTTGAAGACTCTCCTTCTTCTCTGGTAATCGCAGAAGGGTCCTCGGAAGCTCTGGAAGTAACTAAACCTCGAGGTCCCGTTCGTAAAAGGGAGCCTCTTTCTGAAGTAGGGATAGACGAAGAAATTTGCTTCTGCTTCGTTGTCAACTTCGAGTCTTATCACGTTCCTGTAAAGGAGTTCCCTGTGCAGCATCCTGCTCCTGATCAACTTCTTGCAAAGCAGGGAGTCTATCTTGAAAAGCAATATCAGTATTAATCTGGACGTCCTGACGTGCAGGACGCTTAGCATCATCCAAAGCGTCCTTATTAACTTCCTGAAGAGCGTCCCGACGTAAGAGGCGTCGAGCGCCTGCAAAAGCGTCCTTACGATCGTATGCGCTAGCGTCTTGACGCTTATGACGTCGAACGTCCTCACAAGCAACTTCGCGAGCTTCTTGCCGCTCGTTCCGATGTAAATGACGTCTCGCGTCTTTCAAAGCGTCCTCATGACCGAAGTCTTGAATTGAAGGACGCCTAGGAACTATAAAACTCGTCATCGCAAGCATCCTGACGAGCGTCATGATACGGAGAACGTTGATCGTCTTCAAAGGTGTCCCTTTCAACTTCTCGATGAACGCCTCTATGTTTAGAACATCTAGCTTCAACAGGGACGTCCTCGTGAGCGTCCTCTTGTCGAAAGTTTCGGTCTTGAAGAATTCCATGTTGCATCGAACGCTTCCGAATGAATTCCTTTTGACCGCTTCGCTGAACGTCCTGATATATCGGACGTATATCGTCACGATAGCCTCTAGATTTACGCTCAGAAGAATCTTGAAGTGGTCGAGGGTCCTCCCCAGAGAACCGACGAACGTCGTCATGGCGAGTCTCCTGAAGGTTCTCCACCTCCTGACAAAGGCGACGGCCGCCTGTGCGACATCTAGCGCCTGTCACTTTCATCTCTTCTAGAAACTCTCTCACCTGGAACGTTTTTGCGTTTCCGGTTGAGTTGACGTCCTCTAGAAGGCGACGAAGCAGGGGAGGTAGAAGAACGAGAAGACAAAGGAGACTGCCTGGATCTCTTGACAGGTAACCAAAGGTCTTTTCTACGACGGGGTTCTACCTCTCTTCTTGTAAAAAACGAAGCTAATTGTTGACGCAACGTTACAAGTCTCTTCTTGGATGGCGAGGATCCATGATCAGGAGAAGGACTCATCCTGTGAGAAGACGATGGGCGAGGGGACGCCCTCTCCTCTCTCTCAGGAATAAACTCAGGACGATCTGAATACTCAAAAGCGTCCTCATCTGAAGACATCTTGAATCTCTTCTGTGGAGTAATGTCCTCGAAACATTCAGGAGAGGACAAAAGTGCAGGTCGAGAAGGACGTGAAGCGTCCTCTTCTTTAAAACCTCTCTTAAGAGGGCGGGAAAGACGACGGCCGCCTGTGCAACATCTTGCGTCTTTACCGCTCTCATCATGAAAGGTCCTCCGAGAGCTCCAATCCCGGTGAGGGGAAGACGCCTCGGAGGACGAAAAGCACTCTCTCAGAACTCGTGCTCGTGCACGATCCTTGGCAGCCTGGGATGTGTCTACAGGACCTGCCGAAGGGACATTAGACCGGTGGTTAGTTCCCGTAACCCTCCTTCGGCTTTCGACTTGCCCATTCCCTAAGTCAGACAGAGGTCTAGGCCTAGAGGCGTTATGGGATTGGTGCTGACAACTGCCCCCCCCCCCCCCCCCCCCCCCCCCCCCAACACCAGGGGCACGAACACTCTCACTACACTTCACATTTGTTTGGAGCGCGAGCACTTTCGATTCTAAGTTCCGAATCGATTCCATAATCATAACAAGTGCATTCCCTTCTGTAGATATCACTTCATTGCCCGGAGGCAATATTACAGGGTTAGGTGCAACAACATCTACGGTTGGGTTAGAATGAGGTAAATTACTACCCTGACTTTTAACAGAAACACTCCTGGAGGAAGACCTCCTGATTCTATCACGTTCAAGCTTTCTTACGTAAGAATCATAAATCTTCCATTCGTTATCAGTTGAACTCTCACACTCCTTACACATCTATCATTCTTTAAACAAACATGACCTCTACATCTCCTGCATACGGTGTGAGGATCTACCGAAGCTTTCGGTAGCCTCACCTTACATTCTTGCACACTACACACCCTGAAACTAGCAGAACTAGTTCCAGACATCTTATTTAATGAAAAGTCAAAGCCAAATCCAAATCCAAACCACGATCGCGTATGCCAAGCCACAAATCCAGTCAAAAAACCAAAAGACAATCAGGATACTCAAGGCAAAAGAAGTTTTCAAAATCCTAGGCAGAGGTAATGGAAACAGTTGTTTACAGCACCAGCGACAGAGAAAATCTGAATAGAAGATGGGAATGGTTCCTGATACCCGCCTCCCAGCGAGCGGGAATGGGTACTAACCACCTGGCCGATCACTGCGTGTGCCGGGTGTTTTGAAATTCTGTCGGACTTCAGAGAATACAGCTATATATATATATCTGACAGGTAAGTGTCATGAACAAACTTTAAATTAAATTTCTTTTTTTTACATTTTTTATAGTACTTTACATTTTTTTTTTAATTTCAATTTCTTCACCACCGAATGGATGCCAGTCCATTTACGGAATTTATCAAACCACCCACGAGAAGCCTTGAAGTCTGGGGGTGCCGTCGATGTCCTTTCTCCTCCATTGTCTCCGGCCTGGACAATCAGATCACCGAAAATAGCGCTGGCCTTCTGGCAGATTGCCATCTCGGTTATCGTATCGCCAGCGATTTCTTTGTCCTCAATCCATAGAAGAAGCAGCCTCTCCATCTCATCATGCATGTGGCTCCTCTTGTTGGGCAAAATAGTCATGCCCTTGGAAGGTGTAGCTGCTTTGATGGCTTCCTTCTGCTTAAGAATGGTGCCTATCGTCGACGGATTTCGGCCGTATTCCTTAGCAATCACATTCAACCGCATCCCAGCCTCATACTTCTTGATAATCTCCATTTTTGTCTCCATAGTAATTAAGTTACTAATTAAGTTCTCACACAACACAATAAAGTACAAAGCGAAATCACTAACACGAATTTACATTAACAAACGAAATCGTATATGAACGAACGAATTTCGCATGCTTACGATAACGATGCTGCTACCGAGTGGCCGAAGAACGCCTTTACATAGAGCACGATGGGAGAGATGCTGACCAACAGGAGAGCAGGATCTTACAGCGGTGACTGGCATCAGGAACCAACGGGAGAGCGGGAGGATGGGGGGATGGGGTTCTACTCAAGTTCTGGCGGCGCGCGAGTTTTAAAATTGTTCTCGGCGGTCCAGGCGAATCTCAGGACTTTACAGTAACACCCTTTCGTAACCTGAATTATTTTCGTATGCAGAGGCAAAAAATCTTCGTATTTGCTTTCGTAACTTGAATTTTTCGTGAGTTGGGACTATCGTATGTCGAAGTTCCACTGTACAACATAAACAATAGGTCAATAATCAAGAAAGTCAAAATAAACCTAAGCTACCTAGCTACCTGAAAATAGCATGAAGGCTAACAAAAAATAAACCAAGAGTAAGTCACCAAACACAGACACCAAAGAACCCTCCGGTGATCAAATTCAAAGCCAAGCTGCTTAGAACGGCTGAAGTTCAGTCATTAACCAGCAGAAACAAATTTTACTCTTCAGCTGTGTTGTGCCCATCCTTTCCTGAAAGTGGGCGGGGCATTGTCTCTACACAAAAACAAAGACAAATAGAAGTTTGGCTACCGCGAGTTTTCAATTTTTAGCTGACCGTGCGAGTTAGAAACATTAGCTACGTAATTATTTGGGAAGTTACTTATACAAAAATAGAAGAAAGAGAGTACATACTGTAATGATCAATTTTACAGCAAAATGAGAAATCCAAACTTTTATAATAACATTAATGACTTGTTAATAGCATTGCATGGTTTTGTAAAATATTATCTATAACAATATGTATTACTGCAAAAATATAGCATGGTAAGTAACCTACATTACTTCAATATTTTACCATCACAACATGAATCATATACTGTACTTACAGTTGGCAAAAAATATCATGATCTTGTGATATTCTACTTCAGTCAGAACCTCTAAGTCAGCCTGTCGCTCCTGAATCAAATCTTGACTATCAAGGACCCATTGTTGGCTGGAAAAAAATAACAGAGCTAAAAAACTTTATGAAATTGTCACATCACAATTTTTGTCACAATTTTTGAAAGTAAATTGTATTTTTCCTAACTATACATACCTGAGGTCCTTTACTATAGGAATTACTTACAGCGAAGCTTGAACATGGCCGTTAAAATTCTTAAACAAGGTGGTTAGGCAGTAACTACCGTCCAGTAGGCGGGGAGACCTGCCCCAATGTAAACAATCCCAATTTGCCTTTCGGACAAGGTATCAGATTGAGGGGTGGTATGTGGTGGGAAGCTAGTGTAAAGGATTTCAGGTTTGTATAGTTATACTTTCAACAACTGTGATTTGTTCCTACACAATATACAAACCCTTGGTCCTTTACTATAGGAAGACTCACTAATTGGTGGGAGGAATCTGAGTGAGTCTCTAGAACTGACTGGAGTTCAGCACACTTGGAATATTCCTCCTGATCGAAAGAGCGAGGAGGAGTGCCCTGCCACTGACACATTGATCTGAATACGTATAAGAACTGCAAGATCAGGAAGATCAAGTGTCAGACTTCCAGAGGAAGGAACAGGTTTGCTTCTATGATTTTGATATGAAAAGTAAAAAGGAAAATCAATGTGTAAGCTTACCGCATCAAACTCTCAACAGCAAGTGTTAAGTTCGAGTCATATTCTCAACTCAAAGGAAGAGAAGCAGACGGATGAGGAGGGGGGAGAGGCCAGCCACTTTCGCATCCTTCTTACCTCTAGAACTGCACACTATAAACAAGATGCAACTTGTACTTTTGAAGGAGCTAGATAAGCAAACACAACTTGTTGAGCATCCACCAAAGGTCCAAGGAAAAAGTGCTCCAAGGACCTGTGGGCAGTGACCCGAAGGAAGAAAGACATAATGTGGTCCTAACAGGACTATAGTCAAACCCCCTTTTCACATTCTTGAGATTCACAGATTCATCTAGTATTCGCTGATTTTTCTGTGAGATCTATCTGAAAATTATTTGCAGGAGGACTCACTAATTTGTGTATTTTGATGTTATTTTTATGACGACAATGCAATGACATTGTTATTTAAAAATGTTGATTTAATTCATGTCTATTATCCCTTTTTTGCAACCAAATTACCCCGAAAAATTACAGATATTTCTAACCTTGTCGTACATCTGGCTGCTGAAAACCATAGAGGACCAGACTACGGATAAGTGGATTATGTTTTTTTTTTTTTGCAAGCACTTTTCATTGATTTAAGTCTATATTAGTATTTTGATTTTCTTTAATAACTGTATGCCAGAAATAAATGTAACCTTTAATGTTTGCATGCTAAGAATGGCAAAATCATCGTTGCCACATTAGTGGACCTTCACACATACGCCAATGCATTATTATAAACTGTTTCCATGAATTCTAGTTGTCATAGTAACGCAATAATGATAAAATTCCTTTAATATTTATGTATATATACTTTCAATACATAGGCTGATTTCACCTATTTCAACGTTTTGTGTGTAGTCTTATACCCAGTTTGGAGGGTGAAAACTTACCAATTGGCAACAGAGAGAGAGAGAGAGAGAAAGGAAGGCGAAGGAAGGAAGGACAGGGGTGGCGGTGTAGGGGGGGGAGAGGGTAGGTGGAGCTTTTTACGCATGTTAGTATCCATTTCTGGATAATGGAGTTTTTGTCTCTTGGTACAAGGACAAGTGTCGTTATTCTTTACGATTAGTGATTCACGATACCCTTATAAATTACGGCACTGGGTGTAATGCACTATAGCAAAATCTTGTTCTGATACGAGTGTTCGTTACAGAAATAAGTATTGCCCAAAAACGTGCTTGCACTGTCTCTGAAACTCATAGTAGGTATGCTGCTTAGTTGTCAATCAAGTTTTTTGTAATCAAGTATTTTTTACAAGCTAGCTATTGTATAAATTTGTATTTTTATCAATCAAAACATATGCCCCTCAATGCTAACTTTCCTCTTTTAACGACTTTCTGGTCATTGCAAATTCGGCCCCATTAATTTCTTATGGTGCGAAAACAGACAGAGGCCCAAGGACCGAAAGTGATTGCGTCACACTACGGCGGTAATCCGACAGTAAAAAATCTTCATACTATATCCAAAAAGTAAATAATAAAGATATATAAAAGCGCATTACGATTATAAGAATTACATGAATAGCTGATAATAATCTGCATGAATAACTGGTAAACTGTTCTGCAAGAAAGTTGAGTATAGCAATTATTTACAATAGGTACGAAAGTCAAGATGTCGTGACGTCATAATACAGGACTTAAAAGAACGTTCTAATTCTGAAAAATATTTACTTAAATTTGAGTCGGAACAGAGTTACTTTTTCAATAACATATATTTTCAAATTAATCATCATAAATATGTAAAATATTGATGTTTTACTATTTATTTAAAAAATCATCTCAGTGCACGCTTCGTCGTCGTCTTCTACCAAAACAGTTGTTTACTTAAAAACGTCCTGGTAAGGGACCATGTTCCGATTGTTGTGATTAAAGTGCCCCAGCGTCTGTGGGTACAAGTGGTGTGCGGATTTATAATAGGAAATGGGAAGTTTGTTGACACAAGCGACTCCGTAAACATCAAGATGGTGTCAATCTTCTAAAAAAAAGAAGCGCAAGTAAAAATTTCGAAAGCGTTTTGGTGAGATTTGCACTGCCTTGGACACCCTTTTCACTACCCTCTGTTTAAAGCTTTAAATTTGGCCTTAATTTCTAACTTTGGAGAAAATATGACAATTTGTCGAAAATTGCATTTTTCCTAACTATACAAACCTGAGGTCCTTTAACAATAGGAAGTAGCTAGCGGCAGCTGGAACGGTCGTAAGCTTCGAACAAGGGGAGAACGGTAGTTAACTGCTTGTCCGACAGTCGCGCGCCGCGCAACTGGGAGGTAAACAAATCACTTTTGCTTTTGGCCCATGCAAAATACGCAGAGTGAGGGGTGGCATGAGGAGGGACTATATGTAAAGGACCTCTGTTTGTATAGTTAGGAAAAATGCAATTTTCGACAAATTGTCATTTGTTCCGATACGTAATACAAACCATCGGTCCTTTAACAATAGGAAGACTCACTTCTTGGTGGGAGGAATCTGAGTCTTTTGATGAACAGACTGGTGTTCGTCCATCCCTGGAATGCCTCCCTGGTCGTAAGAGCGAGGGAGGGATCCAAGCCTCTGTCCGATTGATCGGGGTGTGCACCGCAGGATCAATGGTCAGACCTCTGGGCCGAGTACTAAGAAGAGAGCAAGCGTATCTCTTCGTACCAGCAAGCAAGAACTTGTTCCTGTTTTGCAAGAGGCAACATAAAGTATGGGTTGTCTCAAGCTGGCATCCACTTCCTCCCCCTTGTTGGAGGAAGTGGGGGATATACGCTCCTATCCTAGTGAAAGGATAGGATGGGCTCTGTTGAGTAGCTCACCTGCACTTTGTCCTAATCCAGCAGGGTGACGACCGTGTCCCTCTAACCACAGGTAGAGGGGAAGAAAAAGATGGGAAGAGGAGCCAGTCACACTCTCATTCACTCATCCATTCTTACGGTCACACCAGGACTCGATGCTGTTCAGCCTGCGAGGGTCTGGGTTCGCTACACAACGTGTTGAGCAGCCACCACGGGTCCCAAGGAAAAAGATCCAAGGACCTGTGGGCAATATCCCGAAGGTAGAAGGAAGGGCATGTGGTCTGGTTGGACCAGACCCCTGCCTTCAGTACCTGCGCCACGGAGAAGTTCTTGCGGACAAGGCAGCATCTCCTTCGCATCGAAGGCGGTGAAGTCCATTAGGGAGGGGATTGTGAACGACTCGAACCAATCGTCAGGGACCGAAGGGTTCTGAGTCTTCGCATACGAAGTTCGGTACGAAATCGAGCATCACGGATCCCCATCCCCTGGATGCTTGACTTCGCAGGAGAAGTCATGCAGTTCCTCAGAGGAAAAGAAGGAAAAAGTCGCATGACCTATTCCTCTTCTCTACTTCGGTGATGTCCAGTACCCATACTGGTCTGTCCTTTTGTTTGCCACGAAAGTCTCTCGCATCCTCCTATCCCCATGCAGCGAAGTTCTCAGTAGTGGATAGGACACCGACACTCCATGGTGGGTGTCAATGGTATGGGTACTGTGACAAGCTATTAAAACGAAGTAATGATTGCTCATGTAACAACCGAACTAAGTCAACAGCGTAGTTCGTAACTGACTCGGCCGCTCTGACAGCTGCCGACTGACTGCGTTCGGTAGGAGGCAAGTGTCAAAAGCATCCGAGTAAGTCACGTGACCTTCGCCTTAAAAGGGTTATGCCGAGAGACCAAACAAATAATGTATTTGTTTGTCACCAATGCCGGACAGCGAGGTGATGATTCTCTTAAGGCATGTGCCCAACAGGCGAAAGTCAATTGCCTTCTAGAGACCGAGGTCACCTGAAGGCAAAACATCTCATGGTTGTTGAATCTCAGCTAAGGAGAAACAACACTATGTACCGTTGAAGACGAAGGTAGATATTGAATGCAACCTACGTCTTCACAGACGAATCGAGAGAAGGATTCTCAAGATTCATAACCTGTGCTTACAAATGACTGAAAACGCTAACCGCTATTTCATTGCTGTCCGGTGAGAAGTCGTAGTTGCAATGAAAGCGGGTGCGTTCTTCAGTAATGAAAACACAGGGGAAAACCGCCTGAAGAACTGCTTCTCATGGGCTGAACATTTGGAAGTAGAGCTGTCAGGTCGGAGAGTAGGCGATGTCTTCTGACACATCTCGTAATTCGGGTTGAACAATGAACAATTGTACACCTACGAATACGAGATATTTTGAAGACAAACTCAGATGTCTGCAAAATCATTCGCATTATCGCAGTGCGATGCAGCGGGAGACTTGTACAGACTTCTGTTACCGTGCGGTAAACAGAAAGATGAAAGAGTCCAAGAGATATCTCTATTGAAAATTCTCGCAATGTCGAAGGCGATGGAATCTAGCGTCACAGCAGTAGATGGTCCTTCATTATTGCGAGAATCCCCATTAATCAGAGACCTAAGTCCATGATTGTTGGGCAGAGATACGGTTCGGTAGTCAATCAAACCAGGGGAGAGAGAGACATAACTGACCGTGCATCTCGGAGGCCCAGCTGATACTGAGCTGCTGTCAGGCAGTTCAATACGCAGTAGTTGAGCCTGAGCTCTCGCCGACTCGTCATCCTGAGTTGCCATGTAATCCATTATTCCATGAAGGAATGCGTTCGGCTAGAACTACCGAGCATAAAAGATATGCTCGAGCAATTATATTTAGGCGAAACGAATTTCGGTAAATATAAAAGTTGAAATGGTGTTGTCGTGACAAAACCCATAAGTATATAAAATTGAAACTGAAAACTCCTGGGAGGTTGCAGGCAACCCCGAGTTGCAGTTCAATAATTAGAATACTTCTCTTCTAAGTCGCAATCCGTTAGATAAACTAGGATATGCGCCTACCCCTCGGACAATTCAACTGCTTAGTAGAATCATGTCGCGAGGTTAATATGCGTAGTATATTTGTAGGATTCTGAACAACGATCTCCATCCTAAATTCTTTCCTTCAAGAAAACAAAATAAGGATTGGAGATCGACCACCTTCGATCTCTATCAAAGAGTGAAGGAGAAGTCTTCCTCGAAGGAAAGCTTCAATGGTGAACAGAATACTAAGACGATAGTTCAAGCCAAACTGGATTTATTCCCGTCCGATCTTCTCTATTCCAGGTTGATCGCCTACTGTAAGATAGTTTCTTTCAGCAGCAGTCTTCTTCCCAATGCTAGAAATTCCAGGAATTCGAGCATAGGCGAGGTTCCCGATTATCATGTAACATCGGGGATTCTCGTCTCGCTCACTTTAGACCGTGGCCTCGCCTAAGTGTTTGGAGATCGTAAAAAACTCGAACACTCTGAATGCGCTAGAAAATTCCTTAGAATTCTAAGCAGTCTGCGAAACCCCCACAGAATTCGTCAAACGATATCGGCTGGTGGTCCTCTCGATTCCCGTAGAAATCGAGAATGGGGCAGGATCCCTCCTCAACGACCGGGGCTTACGTCAGGTAGGACCCGAAGGTCCCCCCGGTAGCGCAGTCCCGAACGTGGGATCCTACAGAGAAATCTCTGTAGGATCCCTCCCCTTTCCCTCGTAGCCGTAAGGAGAGAGGGAATGGGGGAGGAATTGGATACTCGCTCGCCTTCCCAGTGGAACTAGCAGTTGGAGAAGAATAGGAGCAGCCATCGCCTTGCGGCGATGGTCTCTCAGAGTCTGGGAAAACGTATCGTCAGGAGAAAACGTTTTCCCCCACGGAGGGTTACGAACTCTCACTGTAGGTAAGGGTCTGCCGCCACTGTGAACGTCGTCTGGTGGGGCTGATCGACACCTGACAGGGGAGAGCCGATACCGTCCTCCGACTCATTCCAGTCCTCGTCGAGGTCGAAACCTCTCAGGAGGACCGAAGGAGTATTTAAATACGGTGTCCGAAGACACGTAGAAACGCCGCTGTCGCAGTAGAGGAGGTGGAAGTAGCTTGATCGAACCGGCCAGAACTGAGCGAGCCTTATTGTCCGGAGACGAGAGACTCTGGTTCGAGACAGAATCGGCAAGCTCCGATCGCGGCAGACCCACCTCCGTCGGTTTGGGTTCCCTCTGCGGGCGGGCCCCAAAACGACTCGAGCAGAGACGTGGGCTCTGCTGGTGGGAGCGGCAATCCTTCCGCAAGGTCATTATGCTGACGAATCAGCTTAATGACTTCTGTAATTTCCTCTGTATCTCGGGAGTAACCGCGTCTTGCGGAGTAGGACCGTCCAGTCCTTCCAACAAGAACAGATCCCGAGATACTCCTCCTTCCGAATGGAGGAAAAGCGGCAGACCCCTGACGGTCGCCTCCAGCTACTTGCGCGTATGTCCTGGTCGGTCCTAGAACCGTGCCTGGTCCATACGGCGTCATAGCGGGATCGCGAGCGGCGCACCTCTCGCGATCACTCATAGGTACCTCGCTCCTCCGGTGTAGCCCGAGGAGGTTGAAGTACAGGAGAGGCAGACCTGACGCCCCCCCCTAGCTCGCTGGCAGGACCAGCGTGCTTGGAGGGCTGCTGCTGATCGTCAACCCGCGGTGGCGATCGAGCAGCAGGGCCTAGCCTTGCCACTCGCCTGGGGCGAGAGGCTCGGCTGAGAAACGTCGACGCTGATCTCTAGCGTCAGGCGAGCTGTTGCTGGTTACCATCTTCGCCCGGTCCCGATGGGAGCGGCGTCAGGTGATCTGCTAGGTTCACTGTCGCGGTGAGACCGGCGAGCGTCCTCTCGCGCGTCGAGCCGCTGGTACCAGCCGTGGCTGGTACCGACGGCCGCGGGGACCCCTTCCTCGCCTCAACTCGTGGCTGGTCAGCGACCGTCACGTCAACCCGAACAGCCAGCTGGTCGCTGCGAGAGCGTCCACTGGCCTGACGAGAGTCGTGTTGCACGACTCTCGCCAGTCTTCTGCTCCGCGCTTCGGTCTTGACGGCGAGCGAGCTCGGGCGTCAAGACTTGGCTGGACGGTCTCCCGCGGGAGACCGTCCACTCGGTACTTCTCGCTAACGAGAAGCCGAGGCGGATCCTGGTTTAGCGGCAGAAACCGCTAGAACCAGGCGAGGAAGTGCCAGCCGAAGCTGGTACTCCTCTGGTCCCCGTCTTCTTCTCCTTGGTAGAAGAAAAGACGGGCCCTGTTCCCGAGGGAGCAGGAGGACCAGCAGAAGAGCTCCCCGAATCGCCGGAGCGAGACGGGCCCTTAGAAGGTCCCGAAGGAGCCTTCTTAGGGGGGAAAACCCGGGTTACCAGCTGGTCGCTGCAAGAGCGGCCGCTGGCCTGGCAAGAGTCACCTGAGACGTCTCACCAGCCTTCTGCTCCGTGCCGCGTCTTGGCGCCGAGCGAACTCTGGCGCCGAAACTTGGCTGCACGGTCTCCCGAGGGAGAAACGTACACTCGGGATCTCTCGCGAACGATGAGACCGAGCCGGAACCTGGCGTAGCGGCATCGCCGCTAGCACCAGGCGAGGAAGTACCAGAGCTAACCGATACTCCTCTGGTCCCCGTCTATCTCTTCCTTACGGAAGGGGAGACGGGCCCCGCTCCCGAAGGAGCAGGAGGACCAGCAGAAGGACCCCCCGTCCCACCGAGGTGGGACGGGCCCTTAGAAGTTCCCGAAGGAGACTTCTTAGGGGGGAAGGCAGCCTCTTCTTCTTCGGCTTATGGGCCTTAGAAGTCGAAGGGGGAGAGCCAGCAGCAGACGATGAAGACGAAGGTGACAGCTTCCTCTTCTCCTCTTCCTCGTCAGCTCACGCAGGACAGTCGTCAGGTCCTCCATCCAGGCCGGAGCCGGGGCTATTGCCGAAGCAACACGGCCCCCACTGCACCTGTCCGGAAGGACCTGGGACTGGGGTAGACACACCGTGGGCAGGACCAGCATGGACAGGCACAGGAACCAGGAGCGACAGGAACAGCAACCAGCTCAGGAGCAGCAGGAAAGCGCAGCGGTAGACCCAGAAGGGACAGCCAAGCCAACAGCGGGAATCACATCAGCGGCAGGTACGGCAGGCCCAGCGATCGCCTCGTAGAATCATCGGCAGCCAGCGGAACCTGGGTCCTGGCGCCCGGTCCCGGGGCGAGCTGCTGGAACAGCGGAAGTCTGGGGCAGGCAACACGAAGAAAACAGGCGGCGGCGGCAACCCCACCTCGGTACGGCTGCGGCCCTAGTAGCGGCAGACGGCGTCATCGACACAGCATGGGGAGTGTAGACCAGGAGGGGGGGGAGCAGCATAAGCGGCTGTGGTAGTAGTGGAGACCGCCCCAGACCTCGCTAGACGCTGCAGCAGCCCGTGGATGCTAGGCACGCCCTGCCTCCGCGGTGGTCCATACCTGTCCAAGGTCGTCTCCCACGGATGTAGCACCTGCGGTAACATAGATAGATTAGTAAGAGGGGTTCCCTCACGCACGGGGGGAAGACATGCCCCACCCCGAACGCAAGGAAAGACCCCAAATACAAAATACAACGAAGAAGCTGAGCGGGGGGCAGGAAGGAAGACGAAGAATCGGATACCAAGGGAGTCGCGGGAGAGCTTTCCGACGACTTCCTGGCAGACCTTCGCTTCCCCTACCCCCGCACAGCAGTGAAAAGTAATATGAAAATGAAACAGAATACTGCCCTTGCGATTCACTTCATAGAACTTAAAGGGGAAAAGATCAATTCCCGGGTAAGAACGGAAACTTGATCCAAATAATATGATGCTATCATAAAATATATAATGAAAATGAAACAGAATACTGCACTTGCGATTTCATTTCACATAAAAAAATCGTAAGGATCAATTCCCGGGTGGGTAAGAACGAAAATTGATCCAAATAAATTTCATGCAAATAAATAAATGAAAATGAAAAGAATATTGCAATTGCGAATCCACTTTCATTGCATTCTATTATACAAAATTAAAAGGCTCGTGCCGAGCGCAAACACACTCTCGGTAACGAACGCACAGGGCAAAAATATAATGAAAAGAGTACTTACATTTTTCAATTACACACTTTCGCCCAAAATACATGACTCGGTGCGAGCGCGCCCGCCCTCGTCACCGAGGCATAATCAAGGGTTCAATTCATGAAAAGAGAGGAAATCGCCGCATCTACGGCGATAACTCCATGTTGGTTCATAATTAAGTAATGAAAATGAAAACAGTGTACTTACAGTTTCATTTTCAAGTCAAACAAACCATTAGTAGAAAACACAATATAAACAAAGCATACGACGATGAAGCGGGCAGAGAGCGATGACGAACACGTCCTTCACACCCGCGGCCGAAAGCAAAAGTGGTTTGTTTTACCGCGCGAACTGGCGGACAAGCAGTTAACTACCGTTATCTTCCCCTTGTTCGAAGCTTACGACCGTTCCAGCTGCCGCTAGCTACTTCCTATTGTTAAAGGACCGATGGTTTTGTATTACGTATCGGAACAAAACTTACTTTGAAAGGAGAGTAGAGGTCTTTAGCTCTGATTCTCACCATCAACAAGTCGCGACTGATGCCCATCTCCGGTGTCAGGACGCGTTATAATGTACTTTTTCGGAGGGTGGCATGCATTGATAGTCGTTGGCCTGCTGCAGGCCATGCGGTGTTTTACCTACACAAAAGACTGTAGCCTAACTAGCCTATAGCTAGGGCTAACATACACACAAACAAAAGTCTCGGTAATATTTTAGTTTCAACCATTATGGGAAATCTATTATATGATATTTTTCCCGAGTAAAGCACGTGATAACAAAACACTTCTTCTCAATACATTATTGTCGCTAATGCATACTACAGAGAAAAAAAAAAGATTAAGTTTTTACCTCGAATTTTTCCTAAGTCGGGAGAGGTGTTTCCTCTACGGTAATGTTTACTTTTAATGAGCCCTCTAACTTACTTTCTTACGCAAACAAAAGCAGTTCCAGTTACTCATTATTGGCTGAGAGGTGTGACATCGTTATGACGTCATGGTTTCATAACCAATTACGAATGACTTGAGTCGAAAACTAAGTTTCACTAGCATTTCAGCGGAGTAATACAGTTTACCTGTCTAGTGTCCACTGGTATCCTTGTTTGACTGAATTACTCGAATAATGAAGCAAAAAAACGGCATTTTGTCTTCCTGTACCTATGGCAGAGGTAGTGGCTGGCCCTTCTGGCATTAATTTTGACAGACCTTCGATTTCCTACCGATTGTTTGCAGTGCAATGTGGTCGTCGGGTACCTGGCCACTTCCTACTTTAAGTTGCATGTCAGGGAACCTTGCAACGGCTTCACGTTTTCCCTCAAAGCACCATCACATTTTATCAACCAACAGTTTAAGGTAAGCTTCATTAATTTATAGAGTATATTATAATGGTGGTAGTATAACGATGTATACAGCAGTACCATCACTTTGGATTTGGTTTGATGGATGTTAGGTAGTGGGGCCTTAAAGGGGGGGTCGCTTTAGGGGGGCGAGCCCCCCCGTAGGCCTAGGTAGGGGTACAGGGCCCTAGGTAAGGTTAGGTTGGTTGTATTAGGTTTCGGTAGTGCCCCGAACCTCACTGTGGCCTTAAGGGGGGGGTTCGCAGGGGGGGCGGAGCCCCCCCGCTAGGCCTAGGTAGGGGTAATGCCCCCAGGTAAGGTTAGGTGGTTGTATTAGGTTTTCCGGTGGTCCCCACCGAAAATCACTGTGGCCTTAAGGGGGTGGGTCGCAGGGGGGCGGAGCCCCCCCGCTAGGACTAGGTAGGGGTAGGGGTACAGGGCCATAGGGTAAGGTTTAGGTGGTTGTATAGGTTCGGTAGTGCCCCGAAAATCACTGTGGCCTTAAGGGGGGGTCCGCAGGGGGGCCGGAGCCCCCGCTAGGCCTAGGTAGGGGTACAGGGCCCTAGTAAGGTTAGGTGGTTGGTATTAGGTTCGGTAGTGCCCCCCCCCCCCCCCCCCCCCCCCCCCCCGAAAACACTGGCCATTAAGGTCGCAGGGGGGCCTAGCCCCCCCTGCTAGGGCCTAGGTAAGGGGAACAGGGCCCCTAGGTTAGGTTAGGTGGGTTGTTAGGTTCTGTGGTGCCCTGAAAATTACTGTGGCTTTAAGGGGGGGGTTGCTGGGGGGCCCTACCCCCCTCCCCCCGGTAGGCCTAGTTAGGGGTATGGGGGAGGGGTGCTGGAACATTAATTATTCATTTATTGCAAATATCATTCAAATGCCCCAAACACCCTCCCCCCCCCCTTCCCCCACCCAAAACCCCGGTTCCCAAGGGTGTCCCCCATAATTGGTGGGATGAACTAGGGTATACATAGTAAATCTCTAAATCGGTTGGTTTGCAGTCAAAAATAACGTTAAATTCATTGAAACCACACTATTTCTGATGCAACAAATATATTTTTATTGCATTTTTCCAAATTTGGCTGAAACTAAAAATTTACCAAAGTCTCCGCCTGAACATAAAACCATGGCCCACATGTTCAGTTTTATCAAGCTCTTCCCCGTCATCAACACTGATCCTGGATAGAGGTCGGTAGGTAGCCTAGTAATCGGCTGCCTATACATAGGCTACTCTGTTTTTTTTCATCTGTCCATCCACTTGTGGTGTTTTTGTATGGTAACACTGCGTCCTGGGCTTTAGATAGTTACGCTATTTGTAAGTTTTACGGTACTAATATAAGGATATCTGGGTGTACATTTGCAACTGAAAAGTGTTTTAATAATTTAGCTACTGTATGCGAATTACACCGTTAATATTCGAAATAGGATATTAGCCTATTAGAATCGTTGAATGTAAGCTGAATGTAACTATCTAAAGCCCGGGACGCAGTGTTACCATACAAAAACACCACAGGCGGATGGACAGATGAAAAAAAACAGAGTATACTTTAGGTACAGTGAACTGACTACAATAAGGTTACGCTACCCTAGGCTTAATGGAACTCCTACATTTTAGATTCCAAAATATACTTACTAATGAGCACTTTGCCAAAAATTTCCCGCCATCTCGAAATTAGGTCGAAAATTTTCACAGCGACAAAATGCACGGGAAGAACCGGATCACTATTTAATCCTAATTCACAGCAGAAATAAGCTTGAAACAGAGGCTCAGATCTGAGGACCAACTGTTAGTCAGGAAACAGTCTCGATTGATGTCTCTATAACGGCGCCTCACTTCTGTCTATTCTATGAGCCTTTCACCACTGTCAGGACGCTGTCATAGAGTGACATTATGTATATAAAATACTTCAAATTTATTTCTCTTGGGATTTATATACTTTGCAGTGTAGTTACAGTGACATGAATTATTTAACAGTAAATATCTGGAACGTTCTTTTTGATTTGACATATTTCAAATATAGTTACAGAACCACTCTCATCAGTCTTTCTGAGTATGTTTATTAAAGTATGAATGATATATTTGGACAGGTTCAGCTTCTAAAGATCTCTCGTTATCAGCTGGTGCGATGGATGGTTTGCCGATGCATTTATTAGTGTGCTAAATATATATCAAATCCAAAATTCCTAAAAGGATAAAAGTGTTGCCAACTTTGTCCAGCAGAATACCCCAACAGAAATTTCATAAAAAGTGGAGTTAAGGTTCCTAAGGTCTCTACACTAGCTATATAGATGCTTCGATCAATAACCGGACTCTGATTACATTTGCATTTATTTTATCTTTTTAATTTTTTTCATTGGTAGAGAAATACGGAGAGCCAAATGGATTCTTTAATAAACTTTGATATCATGATAGTCAGTAAGCTTCAGGAAGAGGGAACCAAACTTACCTTATAATGAATTTAGTATTGAAATTGAACATTTACTTTGGAGTCTTAACAAAAAAAAAAAATTATGAGCAGTAAATTATTGTTTATCTATTGCCAGCAATGTTTTATTATCAGTGGGCTACTACGAAAAATTTTTGCTCTCAATTTACATTCATAATCATATCCCATTTACACAGTAATGGAAGATAATTTACATTCATAATTATACCCCATTTAGCACTACACAACGATATAGGATAAATAGAGTCAGAATCGTCGGCTGCGCATCAAATATTTTCAGTCATCACTTTATAGGATACTTAGATATAGAATTACATAGATACAACGAATACAACATACAGAGCGTGATTCAAATGATTTGGCGTGGTCAAATCCCAAAACAAGACTGGAAATAAAGGGTTTTTCTTTGTGATGATAATCTGTTCATTACATAGTGAGTGCTAAGTGCTTGTTGTCTATTTCTTTAGCAAAGTCGAAGCAGTTATCTCATTAGCTTTCGTGTTTTTCTTCTTTTGACCTTCGATCTGCCAATTTTAGGGAGAAAATTTCAGTTTTTGCTGCAGTGTGTGTGTGCGTGTGTGTGCGTGCGCCCGCGCTCGTCCAGCCCCTTCCATTAGCTAATATTGGTTGGCAAAAATGCTGGAGAAGCCACAGATTTAATACTGTTCTTGAAAATATTAGATCATACATTGTTGATGAAATCATTGCCAAAAATCCTGTTGTTAGTTGCTTTTTAATTAGGCATGCACAAAAAATATATATCTATAAAAATTAAAGTTGATTCTTTGCCCTTTACCAAATCATGTAATTTGGGGAGATCTGCTCCATAGTATTCTGAAAACCACGAAAGGCAGACATTCTTAGTCCATAAAATCTTATTTTTTTCTATTTTTCAACTCAGTATCTAAATTGGCATTAATGTCAAAAATCATTGAATTGGGGTGAAGTTACATCTCATCAGAAAAGCCAAGCCATCAGCTTTGCTGCGTAAATACCAATTAAAGATAGAAAAATATTTTACTCTGGTACCTACATAACCTCCCACAATACCAGATATTTGATACCATAGTACTTGAGCACATGGCACAAGCACCCTCACATCATATTACATTAGTCCTTCTAGCTACTCCCATTTGTTTGACAGTTTCAGTTTATAGATATCCCGAATACCTTGCGCTTCCGTGTCAAAACTGTTTTTTAATATATGGCATGACGGCAACTGTTGTCCCGTTGGCTGTGAAACAGAGGGCAGGGAAGAAGTGCAAAAAGTCTGCCACACATTTCTTTATCCTCACTGAGTATTTTACCTTTAGTATACTTTTAACTGAAGGATTTTCACTTCCGGGGCCAGTCATTTTTTTATTCTCAGGTTTGGGCACCCCATAAGAAGCCTGGCATTCTTATGGCATGTAAAGGCCAGAGCCTTACCTTCAACCGCAGTGACTATAACTCCAACTAGGATATGAAGGCCCTAGAGGTGGCAAGGTAGCACTTCTTGAATGAACGCGGGGATATTCTGATTTAGGGCATCATATATTTCCCTTTTCTATGATTTTCAGGACCTTCCTGCAAATCTTCAACTACTGCTGATTTTGCTGTGTTTATGACTTACCTTTCTTCAATCCTTCTCGTTGCACCACATCTCTCTATCACTTCCCTATTTTCAGCCTGCTGCATAGAATAGCACAAGCCATATTATAAGTGTGTCCCCGAGGTAACAGCAATATTTGTACTTTTTCTCAGACTTGCTCTTCCTTCACAATATAGTGTTTGCACGTTGCGTTCATCTCTTCCCTAGCCTATATGTATGTTCTTCAGGTACCCTATAGGCATAACAAATCTAATACACCATATAAAATGATTAATTCTGAACAGCTACTGTAACATCATCCTATATTCAGTACAAATTATTGAGTTTACCCTCACACCTTTCTCAAAACCACGTTCCTGACCATATTTTTCCTTTGCGTACTTTCCTCATGTCGATTTTCAGTATTCTCCTCATGATTTTACTCGTCCACCTTCTAAACATTTCTGCAGTCTCCCCTGTTACCACAAGATCATCTGCATATAGCAGCTCCCAATCCTTCCTTTCTGCACCATCATTACCTCAAACTCTGCTTTCCTCACTTCATACCAAGCATACGAAAGCCTTTCCTATGTTACATAATGGTATTGTAATTAGTATATACTCGGTACTCCATTAAAGGGCCTTTCAAGAGCTACAATTATGCAGTAGAAACTCCCATTCTTCACATGGTACTTTTACTGGGTTGGAATTGGAATATAAATTTAGGCCAAAGTCCAAGTGTTGGGACCTATGAGGTCAATCAGCGCTGAAAGAAAAATTGAGAGTAAAATGTTTTTAAATAATAATAATAATAATAATAATAATAATAATAATAATAATAATAATAATAATAATAATAATAATAATAATAATAATAATAATAACAACAACAACAACAGGAACACTAGGCACGATCTCAAGATCCCTGAAAAGGAACCTGGAAAAACTAGATGCTGAAGTAGCTCCAGGACTCATGCAGAAGAGTGTGTTCCTGGAAACAACGCACATAGTATGAAAAGTGATGGACTCCTAAGGAGGCAGGATTGCAACCCCAAAATCCCACACTAAAAACACTCAGTCAAAATAGGAGACTGTGACAGAAAAAAAAAAAGGTCCCTTGGTCAACATCAGTTTGGCTACATCGTTCGAGGTTACGGTACTTTTCGAATATATTCATAAAAAATATCTGTTTTGCGTCACAGAGGATACATAGTTTCAGTCTTACGGTGACAGAAGAATATTTGTACATTTTTTGAGGAAACTATACAAGATCATGGATGCACACCTCACCAGAAGAAGGGTAAACCAAATGGTAAGTTTCCAAAGCAACCAAAGGATTGAAGGTAAGGGTTTCATCACTTTATTTCTTATTTTTAGCAATTTTTTAATATGGTGTCCTGGCTCACATCATGCTTCAGGACTGCCTGTATTCTTTATTTCATCTCAGGGCCATATACATGGAATATACATAGTAGAGACAATACAATACACACAATCTACATACAAGAGATAAAATTATAAAAATGATAATCGGCATTATCCACACAGTTGTTGAAGTAGTCGTAAAAATAGTAATTATAATAGTGGCAATGACCTTACATACTGATATTGAGAATAATAGTAAAAATATAAAAAATTATAACAATTAAAAAACAGATTGCATGCAATTAATTTTCAGCTAGGGACCTGACCTTAGGCGGTTACAGAAGTCAGGTCTTCTTCTTTCCTACCATTATCATTACATTAAAGGGTCAGTTGCCTGATGCGGCTTCTCCACTGCCCTCTATCAAAGGCATCATCCTCCACCAAACCTCTTCTCTCCATATCTTCCTTCACTTTATTTCGCCATCTAATTCTCTGTCTCCCTCTTGATATCCTTCCTCTAACAGGTTTCTCCCAAAGCCCTCTCCACTCCCTCCTCGTCATCCATCCTCAACACATGCCCATACCATCTCAATCGTGACTCTCTTATCACCTCTGTAATCTTTACTAAGCCTACCCTTCTTATTTCACCATTTTCCAATCTCTCAAGCAGCGATATTCCCATAATCCACCTCAGCATTCTCGTCTCTGTTCTCTCAAGCTTTACTTTCTCTTTTCTTCCCAGAGTCCATGTTTCTGCTCCATACATTAACACTGATCTTATCACTGTTATATATATTGACTTTTAGCCTGAGTGGCCTTCTATTATCACATACCACCCCAGCTACCTCTCTCCACTTCCCCCATGAAGGGTTATCCTACTGTCAACTTCAATCTCACATCCTCCCTCTTGGCTTAAAAGTAGATCTTAAATATTTAAACTTTTCTGCCTGTTTTATAATTGAGCCTCTTCTTTCTTGTATTACTATTTTGTATCTATCTCCCTACTGCTCAGCAAAAACAAATGTTTTATTTACATTCACCTTTAAGCCCCCCATTTCTAAAGAGTTCCTGCCTCTCCCGAAACCCCTTCTCTGTATGTCCATCCTCATTTTCATCTGTAATCACCAGGTCATTGGCATACAATTCCCACAGCTCTTCATTCATGATCGCCTCACTCAACACATCCATGATCAGCACAAACAAAAAATGGGCTTATACTGACCCTGGGTGTAATCCAACATTAACTTCAAAGTTTTCTGTTTCCGCAACTGCTGTTATCACTTTTGTGCAGGTTCTTTTATATATCATCTCGACCAGCCTAACCAACTTTTCTGGGACTTTCCTTTTCCTTAAACACCAAAACATCACTCCACTTGGGATTCTATCGTATGCTTTCTCTAGGTCTATGAATGCATGATAGAGCTCCTGGTTTCCCTCTAGCCTCTTTTCCTGTACCCGTCTTACTCTGAAGATGGCATCCATCGTCCCTCTTCCTCTCACGAACCCACACTGCTGTTTCCCGATCTTTACAATGTCTCTTAATCTCTCATCCAGTACTCTCTCTAAAACTTTCAATCCATGCTCTGTTAGTTTAATTCCCCTGTGGTTACCACAATCCTTGACATCTCCTTTCTGCTTGTATATATATACCATTAGACTCTCCTACAGAGGGCTTCATACCAAAAGTGGAAAAAGCAAATCTCAATAATAATAAAATAACATTAATGATAATACTCACTCACTCCGGTGGCTCTTGGGCCTATTAGTGGCCCATGGCCGCTTGCACCAGACCTCTCCACGTTTCCCTGTTGAGTGCTGCATTTCTAAAGTTATTCTCAGGATCCTCCACTCCCAGTTCTCTTAGATCTCTCAACACTTTATCTATCCATCCCATCCTCGGTCTCCCCACCAGTCACTCCCTTCTACTGATCCTTCCATAACCACTTTAGGCATTTTGCCCTCTTCCATTCTAAGTACGTCCCGCCCAACGTAACCTCTGCGATCTATATAGTTATAGCAGTTTGTTTTTGAGTAAATCTCTCATTTCATTGTTGTGTCTTCTTTTCCAAATACCATTTATATCATAAATAGGACCTATTATTCTACGCAAAATGTCATTTTTATAAAACCAGTAGTCTCTGTTCTTGACATAAAGTAAGTGACCACGTCTCACAACCATATAGTACTATTGTCCTGCTAATGGTGTTATAAATTCTTAATTTGGTAGATCTTGTGATCTTTCTTCTTTTCAAAAGATGTTGTAGACTAAAAAAAGCTTCTATTTACTGCTGTCATTCTAACCAAAACCTCTCTCTCTCCACTTCATTTCTGTATGTTAGATATACTTCCTCGATATTTAAATTCCATTACCTTCTCAATATCTCCATATTTCTTCGTTGGTTGTTCCTTGACAATCTCATCATTTTGGTTTTACTTCCACTGATCTAGTCCCCCTATGGCTACAGTTTCTTTGAATGGTATATATGTACACACATTCTATAATTGGTATATCTGTACGTAAGAAATGAACATAATCTGCAAGTGCAAAGACTCAGGCATTAATATATCCCAAGATAACCCACACATCCACTTCCTCGATACACCACATTATTTTCTTTAA
Source organism: Macrobrachium nipponense (assembly GCF_015104395.2). Taxonomy (NCBI): domain Eukaryota; kingdom Metazoa; phylum Arthropoda; class Malacostraca; order Decapoda; family Palaemonidae; genus Macrobrachium; species Macrobrachium nipponense. The sequence goes on from NC_061089.1 coordinate 5,000,403, forward strand.
GAAGATACACAACATTGGAGATAGAATGCATCCCTGTCTCAAACCTGTTTTCATTTTAAAACATTCTGTCCTTATCTCTCCCACTTGGACACAATTCTTACTCTTCCTGTAGAATACTTTTACCAAGTTTAAAAGCTTTTCCATAATAACATTCCACATTTATGGTCTATGGCTCTATCATGCACTTGCTTAAAGTCTACAAAATTGCCACATACATATCTCTCTTATACTCCCAGTGTTTTTCCATTATCTGTCCAATAGTAAAAGTCTGGTCACTTGTTGATCTTTACTTTCTGAATCCACACTGACATTTGCCCGACGCTTTTTCTATGTAAGGTTCTGATCTATCTTTTATAATAATATAATAATATTAATATTAATAATTAAAAAAAGTAAGATTCTACAGATTATTTATTATTATTATTATATTATTTATTATTATTATTATTGAATATTATTATTAATTATATGATTATTATTATTATTATTATTATTATTATTATTTATTTTATTTATTAATTATTATTATTATTTACTTAATTATTATTTATTATTAAAGAGCTTAGTTTTTCCAGACCTCTGAGTCTTAAGTAGACTCTTCTCGGGCTGGTTCTCAGGGATTAATCATGAGAAGAAGAAAAGAAGGAAAAAAAATAATAAATAAATAAATAAATAAATAAATAAATAAATAATAAAAATTAGACTTTATTTAAGAAACCTGTCTTATTTAAACGACTTATGATGTTAATTAAAAAAAATCTTTGCTTTCAGCAAGAATACTTTTCATTTTCTAATTTTGCTAATAAATTTAAATGACTTGTTGGGTCCAGTTTGTGCATTCAACAAGTAAATGCTGCACTGTCATGGGTGTTTGACATCTATTACACTTTATTGGGTCAGCATGTGGTGTTGACATCAAGTGACCATGCGAGAATCTTGTGTGTCCTATACGGAGCCTTGTTAGGATTACCTCTTTTGATCTTTCTTTTTGTGAAGATGTCCTCCATGCATACACTTCAGTTTTTATATTTTTAAGTTTATTAGTGGTTGGCACTAAGGCCCATTCTCTTTTCCAATCTTGGTATATAAATGGTTTGACAGATGTTATCCAGTCTGATACTGGGGCATGTGTAATTGTTGGAGGGATAGTGCAGGCTAATTTGGCAGCTGAGTCTGCATTTTCATTGTCTTTTATTCCCACGTGTGCTTGGATCCAACATATTTCTATTGATAATCCTGATTGGTGGAGTTGATGAATTTTTATTTGTATTTCTT
>NC_061089.1:5002177-5020727 GCF_015104395.2 Macrobrachium nipponense
AATTTTTATTTGTATTTCTTGTACTATTTGGTTTACTGATTTATACTGTCTTATAGCATCTATAGCACTACGTGAGTCACTGAAAATAATAGAGACACTTGCTTTTTCCTCGGATATCATATCAAGAGCCATATGTATGGCCGTGACTTCGGCAGTAAATATTGATGATATTAAAGGTAGGCTTCTTTTGATTAACATATTTTTCGAATATGCAGATGCTCCTACTCCAACATTATTTTTGGAGCCGTCTGTATATACCATGAATTTGTCTCCTTTTCTTCTAATGTGCTCCAAAGCATGTTGGCGGTACATTTCTGTACTTGTCATTTGATTTTTAAGTAGGTAAGACAGGGAGGTACATATTTCTATTCGTTTTAACATCCATGGTGGTGACAATTCTATAGGTGGCTGAAAAATTGGATTTATGTTATGTAAGTTCATTAGGTATTTAGCTCTTTTTGGGAAAGAGCCAGTACTATGAACTTCTGTTTCTGGATTATAATTTTGAAAGCAGTCAGCTGCAGGAGATGATCCTGCTTGTAGTGAGTGAAAGACCTCTTCGTATTGTTATTAAATTACGGAGATGTTTCAAGGGCAACACACCTGCCTCTACCAGAAGCGAGTTTGTTGGGGGACGATCGAAATGCTCCTGTGCACAATCGCACGCCTTCATGGTGCACTGCATCCAGAGATTTTAATGCAGATTCTGAGGCGGATGAATATATTGGACAGCAGTAATCTATTATGGATAAGACTGTTGCCTTATATATTGCTAATAAAATGTCTCGCTTTGCTCCCCAATTAGTGTGATAACTTTTTCAATATGGCAAGGGCTTTGATGCCCTTGGCTTTTATGCATTTGATGTGCTCTTTCCAATTTAAATGTTGATCAAATATCACTCCTAGATATTTGATTGTTGTACAAAATTGTATTTCAGTGCTATAAAGGTGAAGTTTGATTGTTTGATTCTTCAGCCATCTTTTGTCATTGTAGATTGCTTTTATTTTATCAGTTGAAAATTTAAATCCAACTACATATATTTGAAATGGCAGTATTGAGACCTCTCTGAGCATGTCTCAAATTGCTACTCGTATAGTAAATAACAAAATCGTCAACATATAAACTGATTTTTACACCACTTGGTAAATTTATAGTAATGTCATTAATTGCCAAAGCAAACAATGTACAGCTCTATAGAAACTACCTTGTGGGATTCCTTCTTCCAGTTTACATGTTACTGAGTAGGAATTTTCTACTCTTACTTGAAAAGTTCTGTTTGTTAAAAAGTTCTTCATGAATATTGGTAAGTGGCTTCTTAGTCCCTTGGAGTGGAGTTTTTGCCTGATGTTATGTTTCCATGTTGTGTCGTATGCTTTTTCTATATAAAAAAAATATAGCTACTGTTAATTTTTTTTGTTCAAAGCCATTTTTGATATGATCCCCTAAATGTATTAAGGGATCTAGGGTTGATCTGCCAGTTATTGAACCTGATTGTGTTGGTGTTAAAATGGATTCTTTGGTTATTACATACGTTAATCGTGCATTAACCATTTTTTTCTAAGATTTTGCATAGGCAGCTTGTTAGGGATATCGGTCTATAATTGGATGGATTACTTGCATCCTTTCCTGGTTTATTTATTGGAATTATTATGACATGTTTCCATTTATCAGGAAAGACACGTTTTAGCCAGATTACTATAATAAAATTTTTAAACAATTTTTTTTTAAAAAAAAAAAAAATTATGCTTTAGCTATAGGGGCTCATTTGTCTATCATTTCAAATGATATTTTATCATATCCTGGTGCGGAGGGATGACATGAGTTGATGGCATTATCTAGTTCATCCATGTTGAAAATAAAATTATTATTATTAGTATTATTATTATTATTTGTTTAAGCAGCGATTTCCGACTAAGTCCAATCGGCTGCTTAATGCAGATAAAATCTGTTAAAATTATCATATTAAATAAATACATTTTTAGTCATTTAGTTTTAAAAAAATAAATAAATTTATAAAACATTACTGTACACATTTAAAATAAATTTGTATGAATAAAATTATTTATATATATATTTTAATATATCTCTATCTATATTTATATATGTTTTAATAGATCTATATCTGTTAAAAATGTTAAAATCTTGCAAATATTTGAGTCGTCATCTCCTAGAATGTCCTGCATTCTAGGAGATGATCCAAAGTATTAAAGTCTAATATGTGAATACTTAGAACATTCAATTAAAATGTGTTTCACAGTTACTCTGGTTTGACAGGTATCACATTCTGGAGGTGGCTGATTAGACATAAGAAAGCCATGAGTCAACCTTGTGTGCCCATTACGCAACCTGCACAAAGCGACCTCATGGTTTCTCTGCTTCTGTAAAGAATTTTTAAAGGGAATGATAGCGGCCTTTACCACTCTAAGTTTGTTATTTTCTAGTGATAACCATTGGTCTTCCCAGATTTTGTCTAAAATAAATTTAAAATAATTTTTAGAGTCTTTATAATATGTTTTGTACATTTTACTTCTATCATTTAATGCTGCTTTCTTTGCATTTTTATCAGCAATTTCATTGCCTTCAATTCCAACATGGCCTGGTGTCCAGCACAAGGATATCTTGATATTTCGAAGGCTTAAAAAATGAATATTTTCTTGTATTGCTCTAATAGCAGGGTGATGATGATTAACAGAATCTATTGCTTGAATAGCACTTTTTGAATCACTATATATAGTGTAATGTTTGCTGAGAGTTCTAGGGATTTTATACAGAGCCAATGAAATTCCTGCCAATTCAGCTGAATATATGGAGCTATAAATAGGCATTCTTCCATGATAGTATTTTTCGTCTGTAATAACTGCGAACCCCACAGCAGCATCAGTTTTTGAGCCATCTGTATAAATGGAGATAGTATTTGCATGGATTTCTTGGTGTTCCAAAAAGATTTTTTTGTTTTTTACAGCGTAACTTGGAATTTTCATCTTTTTTTAAATCTAATAACTCATGGCATACATGAGGCTTATTCCATTCCCAAAAAGGTGTTGAATTTGGTAAATGGTTCAGGAATTTTAATAGTGGAATATTATATTTTCTATGTATATTTTCAGTCGTATAACAAATGAATAAAATGATCGTGGTCCAATTCTTTTTGGAATGATGGTATTATTTATAATTCTACTCAGTTTTGATTGGTATCTTAATGTCCGCGAATAGAAGTTTAAACTATATTCGACCCTTCTTTGATCAAGTGAACACAGACCTGTTTCACTATACAGAGAAATAACAGGTGTAGATTTAAATGCACCAGTAGCATATCTCAAACCTGCATTGTGTAAAGAATCTAATTTTCCCAATGTCCTGGAAGATGCAGAAGCATATAGATGCGACCCATAATCAATTTTACTCAGTATCAAAGTCTTGTGTAAATAGAGTAATGTACTTCTATCTGAGCCCCACTTGGTATGTGACAATTTCTTCAATAGATGAAGTACTTTACTACAGCTTTCACGTAGGTAATTAATGTGAAATTTCCAAGTCATTCGTTGGTCAAAATGCAACCCAAGAAATTTGGTATGCGTAACAAAATTAATTGGTTTATCATACAGTAGCAATTTCATTTTTGGTACCTTTTTCTTATTTGTAAAAGTAATGGCTACAGTTTTACTAGCCGATATAGTGAATCCATGTGCAGTAGTCCACAATACGATAAGATCAAGAGATTTTTGTAGTATGATTTGTCCTGTATAGATATCAGAGTGAATGATCCAAATGGCAAAATCATCTACATATAATGAACTCTGTACACCAGTTGGTAGTTGTTTTGTAATATCATTAACAGCCATGATAAAAAGGGTGGTGCTCAAAACACTACCTTGTGGAACTCCTTCATATTGTGGGTACTCTTTAGATAAAATTATATTCCAGGTCTTCAAGAGTTTCAAAATTGATTATTATATTTCCTTTTTGTTTTCTGACATTTTGAAAATGTATATCTAGGCTAGAGTAAGCACTGAGGTTTTCAAAATGCTTTCCAATTATATTTGATATTTCATAAGTATCATGGTATATTTTTCCATTTAGATGTATTGCACTTCTTGGAGGTCTTATGTTTTCCATTGATTTTCCTTATCTTTTGCCAGACATCCCTTGTGGATGTGTTTGAAGATATGTTTGAGACATTTTCTTTCCATGATGCGATTTTTTCAGCTATTACTGTTTTTCTAAATTTGGCTGTATATTTGCTATATAGTGGTTTAATGTGGTTAATTGTTATGTTTGTTACAACTATTTTGTTTAATATGTTTATATTATTGGGTATTTTGTTGAGTGATTTAAGGCGAGTTTTGAGTCTGTTAAGATTGCGACCCACTATTATGTTTTATTTTACTTAAGGTTGTTAAGATTGGATTCCACCATGGGACAAGGGATTTTGTGGAATGTGATTTGGTTTTTGGAATGCTTTTATCTGCAGCATTTATTATGAAGTTTGAGAAGGATTCACATGTAGTATTGTGATCTTCGTTATGTGGGAATGGTGGTATGTTTCGGGTGTATAAGAAATATTTATCCCAATTAGCTTTTTGGATATTATATCTTGTAGGTGGCAATATTTTGATATTACTTAAGTAGTTCAGAATGATTGGGAAATGGTCACTTGTGTATGTATCGCCTCGGCTACATCATTTGAACATAATGGAATGTCAATTGAGCAAAAGGTTAGGTGTGTATTTGAAAAATATGTTGGAACTTCACTTTCATTGAGACAACACAGGTTGTGTTTCATTATAGTTTTTTCTATGTTGGTTCCGTATATGTCAGTGGGGTTATTAGTATCCCAAAATGGATTATGTGCATTAAAATCTCCTACTATAAGTAGGGGTTCGTGTATACTTTTGCTAAAAAGTTCAGAAAAATCACTAAAATTTGCAATAAAATTTGTTTGGGTATATAAATTACTAATAATGATTTTACTTTTGTCAGGCATATACAGTTTAATAGTTGTTATTTGATATGGCATAGATGGTATGCTGAAAGGTTCATATTATGAACGTATATGGCTGTGCCTAATTTTCCACCGTCAGTTGGTGAATAACAGGCAATTTTATAGTGTTGGATATTTGTAGGGTTACTTCCTATACGTTGTAGACATATGCACATTGGGTTGTGGTCTCGTATGATTCTTTGTAATTCACCCAGACGTAGTCGGGTTAAGAAGCCATTTATATTCCATTGAATAATTTTATATTCCATTTTTGGGAGGAATTGGTGTTAAATTCTGTAAATAGATTGCCGATTTTATTTTGCCTCGTAGTTTATATGCATTTGAATTTATTTGTGGTTTTTTAATCGTTGTTTTCGTATGTTGGTTATTAGATTCAGCAGTTGTTTGTTTTTTATAATTGAATATTAATAAGTATATTTTTCATTTTATAATTTCATTTTTGTATTTTAAGGATTCAGAACATATCGTTCTCATGTTGTTGTGTTAAAGGGCATTTCCTTAATTTAATAAAATTGTCCATACAATTTTGTACTGTGTCCTCTGTCTTGGTAGTTAGTTGATTATAAGTACTTACAAAGCACTCATTACAACCACAAGACGAAGCATGTCTGGTAATGTTAATTATTGGTTCAGAAGTATTTGATCTAGCTTTAGACATTTCTGGTTTTGTAATTCTATTGGTCCTTTTATGTAGTGATAAGGAATGTTGGTTTGAGGTTATTTGTTTTGTTGTTGTTAATAGAATATTTGGGTCTTGTGGATGGTTGGGGAGTGATAGTTACATTTTGGTTTGGTTTAATGGTATGATTTCCATTAGTATTATTTGATGGGAATTGTAAAGAGTGATTAATTGATTCTTTACTGTCCAGATGTTGTCTGTTTGATTGGGATTGAGAGTAATTATGTATTTCCACTTGTGATGAAGTTAGTACAATATCTTTTTTAAAATGTTCTCCTGGTGTAGTTGGAGTATCTTTGGATTGATTGTAATTTTCAATATTCACTTTTTCCCCTTAGGTGGGGTTCATTCTAGTATTCTTTTCTTTTTGTCAGTTAGATTATTATTATTGTTTGACTCCTCTTCCATTGGAAGTTCTTTTCCATGGATATCTGAATCTTCTATGTTATTAGTGGTACTGGTAGATATATCAACATGCTTGTTTTGGGGTTCATCATTATTGATATGAGAATTAGTTAGTACCTTTATATTATCTTGTAGTTTGTTATTTGTTTGTGTTTTTACGTTGCATGGAACCAATGGTTATTCAGCAACGGGACCAACGGCTTAACGTGACTTCCGAACCACGTCGGGAGTGAACTTCTATCACCAGAAATAAACATCTCTCACTCCTCAATGGAATGGCCGAGAATCGAACCCGCGACCACCGAGGCGGGACACCAACACAATACCAACCACGCCACTGAGGCGCTTTGTTTGTTATTAATGTGATCGATATTTAGATTTTTCGTTACATTTGCGAAAGAGTGGCTTTTAGATGGATCACTGACTCCTCTTACTAACTGGAGCTCTGTGTTGTATTGATAAAAGGAGCATTCCTTAGATTTTGCGTCATGGGATTGTCCACATTTTGGAGTTTTACATTTCCAATTAGTAGTATGGGTTTCTGATGCACACACTGCGCATACTGTTTTATTATGGCCTTTTTTGTATGTGCCCATACTTTGAACATTGAGTGCACTGAAGTGGTTTTGGTATAAATGGACGCACTTCTCTATTTTGTCCAAGAATTTTAAATTTGAGTGGGAGATCTTGGCCTGTAAATTTTTATTTTTGCAATATTATTTTGGTTATTCTTATCTTTCCTACTTGGAATTGAATAGATTTCTAAATCATGTATATTACTGTATCTTAACTTAAGGGAGTCAAGAATCAATTGTTTTGAGGGTAGTCCTTCTTCTTCAGTGTTGGGTAAGATAACTGTGCCCTGTATATAATTTAATGTTTCATGACTTGTTATTGTTATTTTTGTGCCATTTATTTCTTTTATATTTAAAAAGATGGTGGACTGTTTTTTCGTGGTTACCTGAAGTAACCATTCCTTTTCTTTAATATATATGTATCAGCATTCCATTTCTTGTGTTGGACATATATTCAATAATTTGTTTTCTAGTACTGCTGTTGATATTTTACTTTCAGCTTTAAGTACTAGAAATCTTGACCAGTTATCTGGTCCAAAAAGATGATCAAAATGCACCAGTGTTGGATTAAGACGGTAATTTCTATTTCTCTTTGGACATTGCCTTATGTGAGTTATCTGTGTATCAGATTTGTTTCCTTTCTCTGTTACGTATGGTTCCTTGTTATTATGTTTGTATCTTCTGATTGATTTTTACTTTGTTGTATAATTTCTCTGGGCCCTGCTGGGAGTTTAGAATCATATAACTTACTTGAAACTGGATGTTCCTTTGCTGCATTATTATTTTGAACTGACTGAGGGAGATTCAGAGATAAATTTCCAGAGGTCATCAACTGTGCCGAATTTTGTCCATCAAGGGGCCCAGGGGTACTTAATAACTTTATTCGTATTTATCATTAAAAATTAGAGAAAAAAAAAAGAAAAAAAATATAATAATATATTTTGAAAAGATATCATTGGCTTTTCGTGAAGTTAAATCTTCCGCCAATAGCACAAGTGAGAAATGACTCACAAATGTCCGCATACCTACCCTACCCCAAAAAGGGGTGGCATAACATGACTAGTATGGCCCAAGTGTAAGCAATACCCACTTGGTAGGACTAAGAGTATTACGAAATAGAATTATCCACCATCCTAACCACATCATGGGCAAACCGGACAGAATGCCGAGAGTTCTGTCCCTAGAACCAGGGCCCCCTGGAATCCGTGGTCCAGCTCCACAGAATAGTTCCGCCTGGAAAACCAGGTCCGTACATTGTCGGGTAGATGATGGATCTACCAAATTTTCCACTATTTAGATTCTGATTTAACTTCAATCCAAGTTATGATATGTTTTCTTATTTATTAGACATTGAAAATTTTGACAAAAGTGGAAAAATCCCGAACCTGGGAAGAAATTTCTGAGATTTGAGAGCCCCCTCACCACGTCAAGATGGTCCCATAATGAGGGGGGGATTCTACAGATGACACTTAATAATTAAAAAAATTGAGAATAAGTATACAGAGCAACTCAGGCCCTTGTGAAAGAAAATATCGTCATTTATGGAACAGACGCCTCATTATCCCATCTTTCCCATATTTTAGATCTTGTCTCACGGCTTAGGATGCTTTGTATGGGCAAATTGCTGGTTTCATAGTTGAGTGATCAGATTGGACATTGTTTGCTTAACAATGATTTTTAAACTATCCCGGTGGTTTTCTATGAACATCTGTGTGGCAGAGTGGTAGCGAGGTGTCTCAGAATGTCATGGACAATGGTGATATTCTTACGGCCTCTCGGATATAGTTCATCCAATGGGAACAACCATATATGCTGTAGCAGTATGAGCAGAACAGCAGTTTCGTGTCTCAGTGAAAAAGGCAAACCTCCTGACAATCATGTCATCATCCTCCACTAAACCTCCTCTCTCCGTATCTTCATTCACTTTATCTCGCCATCTAATCCTCTGTCTCCCTCTTGATCTTCTTCCTCTTAACAGGTTCCTCCCAAGCCTTCTTCACTCCCTTCTTGTCATCCATCATCCTCATCACATGCCCATACCATCTAGATTGTGCCTCTTATTACCTTTGTAATCTTTACTAAGCCTGCCCTTCTTGTTTCATCATTTTCCAATCTCTCAAGCAGCGATATTCCCATAATCCACCTCGGCATTCTCATTTTTTCTGCTTAAAGGCCATGTTTCTGCTCCAAACATTAACACTGGTCTTATTACTGTGCTATAGATCTCTTAACTTTGGGTTTGATTGGTATTTTCTTATCACATACTACTCCAGCTACCTTTCTCCACTTCCCCCCCACGCAGCTTTTTTCCTATTGTCAACTTCAGCCTCACATCCTCCCTCTTGACCTAACGTACAGCCTAAGTATTTCAACTTTTCTGCCTGTTTTACAATCGTGCCTCTTCTTTCTTGTATTACTATTCTGTCTCTACCTTTCCTACTGATCAGCAAAACCTCTGTTTTATTCACATTCATCTTTAAGCCCCCCTCTAAAGACTCCTGCTACTCTCCAATCCTTCTCTGTAGGTCCTCCTCACTTTCAGCAGTAATCACCAGATAATCGGCGTACAACTCCCATTGCTCTTCATTCCTGATCTCTTCACTCCGCACATCCTTGACCATCAGATAAAAAACACACGCAAGGGCTTGATGCTGACCCCTGGTGTAATCCAACACTATCTTCAACGTTTTCTGTTTCCCCAACTGCTGCTATTACTTCAGTGATCGTTTTTTTATATATCTCGACCAGCCTAACAAACTTTTCTGGACTTCCCTCTTCCTCAAACACCAAAACATCACTTCTCTTGGGATTCTATCGTATGCTTTCTCTAGGTCTATAAATGCACAACAGAGCTCCTAGTTTCCCTCTAGCCTCTCTTCTTGTATCTATCTTACTATGAAGATGGCATCCATCCTCCCTCTTCCTCTCATGAACCCACAATGCTGTTTCCCGATCTTTACAATCTCTCCTCTAGTATCCTAAAACTTTCAATCCATGCTCTGTTAGTTTAATTCCCCTGTAGTTACCACAATTCATGACATCTCCCTTCTGCTTGTATATATATACAATTAACACTTTCCTCCCAATCCCTTGGCATTTTTCTACTTCCCATATAACTTTTAATAACGCTAACATCCATTTCTCCCCTTCTGTACCTAGTAATTTGATCATTGCAATCTGGAACTCCAATTTCTGAGGAAAATGTGGTTGTGCAATGTGCTTCAGTGATCTCAGGACCAGCGACATGCATTGGGTCTTGATATTGTTGTACAGTGGAACCTCAGTTTTCATACATAATCCATTCTGGGAACTGCTATAAAGTCCGAAAAGTACAAAAACCCAAACAATACTTCCCATGAGGGATACGTAACGTAAATACAATTGATGCGTTCCAGACCCCCAAAATGTTAAAAAAATATATATACATTTATAGGGATTGTTAGGAGAGGGTGGAAAGTAAGATGGTGGAAGAAAGATAATATGAACAGAGGCATAGTTAACAAAATTAAAGGAGTTACAGCTAGGGGCTGAAAGGACTCCAAAAAAAACCCCTTATGTAATAATTAGTGCACTGCACAAGGTGAACTGAGGGCAGTAACCCTCTATGGGGACCTTTGCTGCAGTTGCTTCATTGGAAAAAGGCTGCTCATTGTTCACCTCCCTGGTATGCAGAAAGGCCAGTCATCAATTTTGAGAATTTATCTCACACCTACCTCCGGCACCTCCCAATTCATAGCATGCTCAAGCAACCTTAATTATCCCAATTTTATTCTGATCAGCTCATCAATGACCAGCCCTCCAGTTACTTTTGTAAATTGCACGATGAGTACTCAGAAAGACCCTGAGGCTTTTGCACTTTTCATCTTTCCTAACAAGTTACAATTTTATATTCTCTATTGGTTGCCACATTCATCATTATCTAACCTGCAATTTTTGTTAAAAACACAAGATTATCATTTTTCAATAAAACGAGCATTTTATATTACCTTTTATCAGTTTCAGCTTAGGCATTTATATTTCTCTTTCAGTACTGACATTGTACAAGACTGCACGACATTCAAAAGTTCCATACCCAATCCATATATTTTATTGACCTTAATATTACTATACAAAAATTCTAGAATGCAAAAATACACTTCCTACAACATCTGTATTCTTGTGTTTTCATATTTTCTGTTAGAACTCAATAAAAAAAATGCACAGTTCAGAACCAATATATGGTACGTCTTATCTTACAAACTTTATTAACAAAACCAAAATGACACAATGAAAAATAAATGCATACTAGTCCAGTGTTCTGCTAATTCCATCACTCTGTGACATTCAAGACTTCCTTTAAATTAATAATAAAAAAAAAAATATCTAATTAAATTCTGAAAAAGGCAGGTTTACATTAAGCAAATGAAAGCACTTCAGCATTCAGGAAGCTTACTAACTGACCTAAAGACAGGGAGACAAAAACAGCAAAGACAAACTTACAAATTACGGTACAGTACTCTAATATATCAAACCACTTTCAAAGAAGAGTACTTTATGTTCAGCTGAACAGCAAGAAATACCAAACTTTTAATTTTAACCCTAAATTTTAGCAAAAAGTCTTTGAAATATTAATCTCCATGCTTTTACAATTGATAATTATTATAAAAACTTCTCTAAACAATAAACATTTAATATATCTCCCCATTTCTATGGAAAGGAGAAATATACAACATTGCATTGATGCATTGCAAAGACTGTAAAACAAACAGTCACATACCTTAAACTACGTGATATACTACTATGCTATAAAAGTACTAACAGGGTATCAACAATCCATACACTGTACACACTAAAAGGCTTTACTTTGTACATCATTACAAAATATAAAAAAATCAGTAATTTTATCTTATGAATACTACACACTAAAATGATATAAAGCACTAATGAACTTTTAGTACCTAAAATGTGCTACCGAATCAATGTCTAAATATTTCCGTTAAAATGAAACTCATCTTACTATTATCCATTCTAATGCAAAGAAAGAAATGAACTGCTGACATCTACAGACAGAGTTATATCTAAATAATATGATTTATGAATCTAGCTCCTGTACTTCTAGTCAATTTTGTAAAAAAAAAAAAAAAAAAAAAAAAAAAAAAAAAAATTCATCAAAAAGTTTTAAATTTTCATCATCAGACTGAACACTTTTACTCTGCCAAAAATCTAAAAAAAATTATTATTTAAGCAATAAATCTCAATTCAATCTTCTAACACGAAACCCCTTAGATGGTACAATCTGCAATGTTTGCAGTATTAACCCATGAAAGATGTAATTAATCACAAAAAATCAACAGTTTTTCACACCATTATTCTCCAGTAATAATAGTCTACAAACTGTTGTTGGTTCTCTTCCATCTAGCTGTCCAATTCCTTCAACTTTATTCATCAGATCAAACATTTACTTCACACTTGAGAACTAATTCTTTAGGTCAGCCATACAAGTCTAGAGCAAATGCTCTGGGATATCTTTGAAGTAATTTAGTCGCCCCTAACTTAACAAGGTGAGATGAGACCTGTCTATATCTATCTGTGTCCTTGCTATTTAGTAAGCTTTTGTAATGTATATCATACAGTCACCATTACTTGCATGATTATAATGATTTGGCATGGGAAGGATCCAGGCCAACCCTATATGAATTAAAAATGTTAACTCAGTCATGTGGTTCAAGTAGTTAGTAATGGCCTGGGACGGTATTTAGCTTTTTATATACATGGTTCTTGTCACTCCAAAGACTGTCTACCTACCACAACAAAATATTCAAAAGGATAATTGCTTTTTGTCAAAAGGAGTAATTTATCTAGCAGTTCTGAACTTATTATCTTAATGTTCTCAAGGAAGGAAATGACACCTGAATAAAGTGTTTTCTATGCGTACAGTTTTTAGACTTTCTTCATTTTTGTACAATTCAGGAAACATTGCGCTTACAAATTTGCATGTCACATGTCATATGAAATGAATCTTCACTGAGTTATGCACAAAACTATTAAAAAAGCCAAGTTTACCAAAAACTCTCTCTTAGATAAAAAAGAAACAATAAAATCCCTTCCTACTTGTATTCTCTTATTTTAGAATTGTATTGTATCTTCAAGCTGCCTGCCTTATATTCCTCACTTGAGAAATTAGTAGTGTAATGAAAATTTCAATAACTAATTATTAATCATACAACAGACATTCTCCTATACTAATAGTATAAATTCCACAGTCATTCAAACACACTATGCTAATAACTTTACACTATTACATCAAAAAGTAAGCTTCACTTCCTGCATGTTTTCACATATGTTAAATGCCTTCACTTACACATACTTTAGATACAACAGTTTATAGCACCATCTTGGTGTAGGCCATTAATTCATGGTAATAATTTTATCATTTTGATGTAAGAAGTTGAAGAAAATCACACCAAAGCTTTATACACTAAAACACTGAAAATTATTACTGTGTAGTGATATTAGAAAGAATATATGATAGCATAAACAATCACCAAAACAAGAATGGACTAAAACAGGCAAAGTAATGCAACCAAGCCACCTCAAAATCAAATTTATGAGGAGAAAATTTAATTAAACTTATAAACATGTACAAGAAAATAAAAAAAAAGTCATCACCTTCACAAGAACAACAATATTATGCAGTCCTTTCAAACCATTAAAAATGAACTGAAACACAATTGATGTTTGCACATTATTTGCTACTATTCCCTGAATATCTTAGACAGGATTCCTTTCATATTACAAGATATCTCAAATTTAGAAATCTTTCTTTCATCACCATAATACTATCAATGCCTGTATGTATTATGAATCTAAAATTTTCTTTTATATATATTTGTGCATATATTCATAACCATAATCTACACAACATAATTTTCTATCAAGTATAAACATTAACTATGCATACTATTAATTTTATGTATTACTTTCACCATATGTACATAATATCAGCCAAATTATTGCCATGCAAAAATACAGCTCTTGATTTCTTCAAATATTCTATACATATATTATTACTTACTTATAATCTTGAAATTACTAACCAAAAATCAAAGCCATTGACATGACATTACTAAACAGATATGCTACCCTCTCTAAATTTAGACTTCCCAATCAAAACATTAGCCAGAACTGAAAGTTCCTCTTCTTTGTATATCTTCTGCACTTCCTTTATCTTTTCGGGTAAATCATCATCTTGTCCAATTAGTACGCCACGAGCTCCTAACCCTTCAACAGCTTTGTGATAGTCACAGTACTGGAAAGAAAAAAAGTACAGTAAAATATTAGACAAAGTAATTTATGAATAAATTTATGTCTTATTCTACTATATCTATCTAGAATAATAATTTCAGAGTGACTCCTTCGTGTCGTCCCTGGGGTGACAGTAGGGAATGTGGGAAATCAGACATAAGGCTTCAAAGATTCCAGAGGCTTCTGGGGCTTCTGACAGCTTCAAGACAATCTCAGGACTTTGAAACCTTTGGATTTTTTTTTATGGAGAAGGAATAGCATTTGGTCCTTCCTGGAGACAAAAGGCTTTGAAGATTTCTTCAGGGGGAAGCAGAGCTGACAGGAGCTGAAGATGGCTTCACAGAACTCTGGAGTCTTTAAGAATTGACAAAAATGTAATAATTTTCCAAGTGCGTTTTGAGGAATCCTTCAGGAGCTGAAGATTGCTTCAAAGGATCCTAGTCTAATAAAGACATCTTCAAGAATATGTTTTAATCATTATTTAATTACTTTATTTTCAGTGCATCATTGTGACACACTGTATCAAGTAAGCTCGCTCCTCTGCGCTTATTGAGGGCAGACAGTTGGTATAGTTATGCATACTTATTGAAAACTTACAACCCTACCTAAAAGAACGACAAATGAAGGTAAAGAGGAGACAGAGGAAAGATTAAACCATGATCATGAAAGAAAGAGGCAAAGATGTGCTGATGAAACACGAGGTGTTAAGAGATCAACGTCATCTCTCGCAAGAAACTAACAATCATCACTCACAGAGATTAGCTGAACAATGCAACATAGATCACTGCTGTCTACGCAATGAAACCGACCAACACAGATTAGAATGTATGCAAATAAGTCTTATGGCAGCAAATGAAGGTGCTAAGGAGAGAGAGGAAAGATTAAACTGTGTTCGTGAAAGAGAGGCAAAGGTGTGCCAATTAAACACCTGAAGAGTAGTCTTCAAGATTGCAAGAACAATGAGTTAGAGATCAATGCCTTAATGGACTGCATGAAGTCAAATGCTGAGGGATATGTACTTTTTGAATAAATTACCATTAGACAATATGGCTTATGTCATATCAACACCTACCAAATATAAAAATAATTCAATACAAAATTTACCATTCCTAATAAACATTGTACCACTTCATATAAGCTTAAACTGGTAAAAGCTAAAAAATATCATTCTAAATTGATACTAATTTTCCACTGAGCACCAGCATTATTTACTAAGGAAGCTGCACTACCTTGACTGGGACCTATAACCACATCAGATAAAGCCAGTTTGAAAGGCAAAGAGGAAACCCCTGTTTTGTAAGAAAAGACATCTTTACACAAATACTACTTGGGCAGTACTGCTAACAGTGTGCTTCATATGGCATACTGCACATGGTACTGAAGTCCTTTACATCATTTGAGATCCTACTGCAATGCTCTTTTCATTAGTGCCATCTTTATTCAAATACTGAACTTCTTTTTAATTCACATTTACAAGCAAATTCTTTGACCAAGCACCCCAAGAGTACCAATGTGATTCAGTGGTTCCATTAAACCAATATACAATAATACGTAAATATAAAAACAATCATTCTCAATGTGTTTAACAATTCACTGAGTCAAACGGCAACCTAGAATTTCCTTTGCAGAGCAAGACATAAGGATCTATCATGAGACTAGTTACAGGATTCTTATTTCTAATTCTGCACAGGAAATTCTAGATTGCTGTTTGACTCAGTGAATCATCCAACACATCAAGAATAATTGATTTTCTATTTGTTTATTATTGTATATTGGTTTAATGAAACTACTGAATCACATTGGTGGACTCCTATGGTGCTTGGTCAAAGAATTTGTTTGTATGTGTGAATTAAAAATGGGATCAAAATACAACTAGTCATTAGATTTATCTACAAAGTAAGGAAGGAATGGTGAAAAAAAAAAATCTTGTTGTACCTGATAGGTACAATAACAAAAGCAGCTACTCATGACACAACTTCGAGTAATGTCTCAGGTAAGCTGCACAATTAACTAGTTAACAGTAACAGTAGAAGCCACTTTTAAACACTTGATTACAATATGTCACAGATGAGTCTTTCCTCATCTGCTACAATTATTTAACCCCTAATGAACAGAAACCCTTATATGAGTAGCAATAACAAGTTTTGGGTGGTAGACAGATTCACTCATGGTTAGCATCAATATTACACAGCATCAATTTGGGGAAATCAGGCAGGAAAGAGGTTCCATTACTTCTATAGCCTATAATTTCACTAATGGTAACTTTTAGACTGGATTAGCTCACCAATTCTACGCAGCTCATGACTCAGTTGCGTACTTGACTTCAAGGAGACATGTACTGCCTCTCTCTCTCACATGACATCTTTTTATAAATCTGCTCATGAATATACCAGGGGTTGGTGTTGGTTTTATTTCTTATCTTTTATGATAGTATGTCAGTTACAATTGTGATTTTGCAAAGAAAAGTGCAAACAAAAAGTTACTGCATCTTCAATCTCAGGAAATTTACATTAATATTTTACAACAAATATCCTCAGAATTTGTTACTGAAGAGGTGCCAATAGAGGTTGTAAATAGTCTTCTCAACTTATTGTGGAAGGTAGGCAGATTTTTTTTAAATAATTTTTTCTTACATCATGTGCATTTGCATATCTTCTTGCCACTGATGTCTTTTTTTTTTTTTTTTTAATTGGCCAACCTCAAAGTTTCCATGGCCTGGGGTGCTGGATATATTTTTCTATTTTTGGATACAAGAAGCCATCAGACAGGCATACTTGACTCTTGATGATTCCACCACCATGTCTGTGCAGGCTAGAGAGCATGATGTTAAGGGTGTTGGTCCCTCTCTGGCTTTCAAAAAGAACTTGGCTGTACATAGAGTGCTGAGCGCTGGTACTTGGTTATGCCAGTCCTTGTTCACCTCTTTCTATCTTAAGAATGTTGCCCACAGATCTACGGACACGTTTTCCCTGGGTCCTGTGGTGGCTGCCCAACAGGTTCTGTACCTCATAGTTGCCCTTAACAGGGCACTTTTGTATCTTACCCAAGATGATTGTGTGGATGAGAGAATAAGTGAGTTAGCTGGTCTCTTTCTTTCTATTGTACCTTTCCTTCTTCCTTCGGGCAGGTTAAGGAATAGACACGTCATTCGCTGGACTGGTCTGATACAGGTGAGTAAGGTAGTCATACTGATAGCGTGGTCGCTTGGTATACAAATATATCCAACCCTCTACTCAGTAGCATATGCTCCACTCCTTGGCAAGGGGGGAGTTTGGAGCAGTAACAAACCCTGGTGAGTTGGTTTGCTTTTTGACAGTCAAAGTTTCTCTTTGGTTCCCATATATCATTTTACGTCACTCAGTGTCTGGGTAGTTAGATATCAGTTTATCTAGCTTCTCATGGGCTTCAGTCCCTCTCCGGAAGTTATTTCTTCTGGAGCTGGACTGGTGGGTAGGCCCCCAGCTGGTTTAGGATGTCTTGTACCTCAAGTATGAGTCTATCCTATTGTTAAGACCGAAGGTTTGTTCGCGTATGAACAATGACAAATTTTTTAAGACAATTTGTATTTTTCATAGCTACAAACCTGAGGTCTTAACTTTGTACTGCCCACCTCTAGCCACCCCTCTGTCTGCTAAGACATCCTGAGTTGGGAAAGACTGATGCGGTGGCGTAGGTGCGTGGTCCTTGACCCCTCTTCACCCGATATATGCACGCATTGCCAGATCTCACAAGATTCCTTGCTTTCATCTGCGATTTAACCAGATCCAGCTAGGTGCTAGAAATTATCCTATTGTTAAGACCTCAGGTCTGTAGTTATGAAAAATACAAATGGTCTTAAAAATTTGTCATTTTACAACCCCTTGTGGGGCCTCTTTTACAAGAGTCATAAATTTTATAGTCATACACATGATTTTTCTAATAAATAAATTTATTTGATTTTGTAAAATTATAATTATAGCTCACACAATGTCAAAACAGATAAGAAAAATTAGGGTGGAACCCCAGTTTTCGTACATAATCCATTAACCTACCATGAAATCCAAAACGTATGAAAACCGAAACAATAATTCCTTAAAGGAATACTATAACTACAATTAATGCATTCCCAACCCCCCAAAAATATTTTTTAAAAATACAATTTATAGGGAATAAGCAATTTTATATACAGAAAGCAATAAAAAAAATATAAAAGCCTAATGCAATGAATAAATGAACATTTAACATCATTCTTACCCTTATGGAAAACACTTGTTAGTGTATGGAAGACAGAAAGGAGGGGAGAGGGAGGAGGAGAGGTTATTGTTTGGAAGGTGAATCTCCCGCCAGAAGGACTTCAGGTATCAAGGATCTATCTGGGGTTACTTCTCTTCATTTTTTACCACCTTGAGAGTTACTGGACCCCTATTGCACAACAAAACTGTCCAGAGACATTTGTTTCTGGCATTTCTTTAAAGTTTGCCTTAAGTTGAACACAGCATTGTTATTAAACAAGTTGGAGACAAGGATTACAACTTCTTTGTTGGGAGGATAATTCTCCACAAATTTATTCTACATCATTCCACTTTGCAAACATGTCCTTAATCCTTGACTTAAGCATAGTATGT
>NC_061089.1:5021227-5055145 GCF_015104395.2 Macrobrachium nipponense
CATAGTATGTATGCCTATTCGCTTCCTGAATTTTTCAAACCAGACTCTACTGGCCTTGAATTCACTAATAGCAGTACTTGTTGTAGGCATTTTCTCACTCACTGAGATTGGCATGTAACTTCCTCCAACACTGCTACATGTTCTTTTTTAAATTCTGGTGTTTCTTGCCTTTTTTACAAAAGGGCTAGCACTTGAAACTTTCTTTGGCCCCAAGATGTCTTACTTAGCACTTGCACTCGAATAAACAAACAGAAAAAGCACAAAACCAACGAACACAAAAGCAAAATGGTTTATGAAAAAAGGTGGGATGCTTTGTTTGGGCGCTCGATACGGGGCCCGGTCATAGACTTAAGTGATAAATGTGATTTTGGACATATGAAATATTGTAGTTCATTTGAAAGTCGATATTAAAGAAATCGAATAGGCGAAATGTTGCACAAATAAGGATTTTTTGTGAGTGACACAGTGACACTTTTAGACTGCTGTCATGGGATTTTTCCATGGTTTTTAAAAATTTTCCTTTCTTGTCCTTGTGTGCATTTGGGACCTCGTTGTCAATTGTTTTAAAGTTGATTTCCTTTTGTAAGTTGTACATTGGCACGAGTCCATCTTTCAGTTCATGTATTTTGTTAAAATTTACATATTTTAATTTCATGCCAGATCATCATGGTACCACCCTATCCAGGGACATAGAACCACCAGTCAGGGGAAATTTTTTATAACATTAGCCATTTTTTTGCACTTTTGATATTTAATGTCAATTTTAACAAATTCGTAATTCACTATCCACTATCTTAAGTTTTAAACATTTGACCAAAATTACTTCCAAGTGGCTTTAAATCATCTATCATTTGACAGAGAATACAGTGACTATTAATGAATTGCTTTATGAAATATTCATCTCATAGGCTTCTTTAATTATTCATCATTATCACTAATTACACTAACAATTAATAATAATCATCACTCTTGAAGTGATCTGAGAAGATTTTTGTACCTTGACGGCTGAGAATTAGCCGTGTTTATCCTGGAAATCCACAGTGCTCTCCTTCTTTCACTAATCTTTTAAGTTTCATCTCCTTGATTTCACACAACAGTGGGGACTAAGTGATAAGATTTGCATCTCTGTTTGACCTATTATCAGTGTCCCTGTGACATTTGACTGGTAGGGGAGAAGCGAGAGCCAAGTCATTTACATGCCTTTTCAATGGCCAGGATGAATCAACGCCCATGGTTTGAATCTAATCTGAGCTAGACAACAAGTGACACACATCCATCGACATGCCTTTCCAATGGCAGTCTGTCACCCAAGGTTCAAAAGAGGGGACAACAACCCGTGGGCAAACCCTGTCAGTCTCCCTTGGACCTCTGATGCATTTCTTCCATGTGCATTGATTGGGAAGCAGGAGAGTAACCTTTGTCTAGGAGCACCAATGGGACAGGAAGCCACCTCCTCAACTAACACATCACTTGACACTTTGTTACCAGACACTTGATCACAAGTAACTCTTTCAATTTTATTCATAAGGACACGAAGGGACGGCCCTATCTCTGACACTGAACTTACAACTTATCAAACTTAGAATTTAATCTTGACTTAAGACTAGCAATGGCATCAGGGTCAGAAGCATGGGAGTATGTGGAAGAATAGAAGGAGAACTGAGGATAGGACAGAGATTATGTCCAGGGTTAGAAG
This sequence comes from Macrobrachium nipponense, assembly GCF_015104395.2. Classification (NCBI taxonomy): domain Eukaryota; kingdom Metazoa; phylum Arthropoda; class Malacostraca; order Decapoda; family Palaemonidae; genus Macrobrachium; species Macrobrachium nipponense. The sequence continues at coordinate 5,022,924 of NC_061089.1, forward strand.
GAAGAGCCAAACAGTAGTCTGTCTTAGGCTTAGGAGAAGATTCTCTACTCAAAGGGGGCCTACTTTCGGCACGAGCAACCGCCTTCCTAAGAATATTCTTCTCAAGTTCATAATGATGACACTCAAGCATCTTCCATCTACTATCATCCCAATCCTTGCATTAAAAACAATTAACCTCCCTCAAATATACCTGTCCCCTACACTTAGTGGGCATGGTCCCTACACTTAGTGCACATGGTATGTGCATCACAAAAAAGCTTAGTTAGTTTAGTCTTACAACCATCGCTCCAACAGCGAAGACTTGAAGTGCTAGAATCAGACATAGCTAAACTAAAAAGAAAATAAGCTGATTGTAAAAGCAAACCAAAATAGGCAACATCTTCAGTAAACTAAAGTGAGTACATCACCGACTTCAGCATAGAACAACCGGTAAATCAGGAAAGCAGAAGCGCAGAGATCAATGTGTTGTCGGTTGCGTGGCACAGAACAGAATGACGTTGAATGGCTCCTGTTGTTTCCACACTCCGATTGCAGTGGATCATGGCCTGTCACGCCCCAACCTTGGCAACAGCCGCATTACCATGAATTTTGAATTTAGATGCCATGCAAGCATAACCATTATCCAAGTAATTACTTGGTAAGTTACTTGTATAAAAAACCACTTTCTGTATTTTTTATTTATCAGGTCTGTCAGACCCACCTCTACCTGAGGTGGAAAAATGGCTGATCTCTCTCTTACCTGAGGAGGATTAAAAACTCCCCCGCCCCACTTTTTTTTTTACTTTGCAACTTTAATACTACTGTTTGTATGCCAATGAAGGAGGGCACCCACTATAAAAGCAATTAACTTGTACCTATAAAATTTATATATTAAGTATATCTTAGTTTTACCAGACCACTGAGCTGTTTACCAGCTCTCCTAGGGCTGGCCCAAAGGATTAGATATTTTTATGTGGCTAGGAACCAATTGGTTACTTAGCAACAGAACCTACAGCTTATTATGGGATCTGAACTACATCAAGAAATGAATTTCTATTACCAGAAATAAATTCCTCTGATTCCTTGTTGGCAGAGCGGGGAATTGAACCCGGACCCTGAGAGCAATTCCCCGCGCTGCCAACAAGGAACCAGAGGAATTTAATTTATAAAGCATATCATATGTAAGTAATTACTAGTGCTCAGTGTCAGACGGAAAGTCAAGATTTGAAAATAGCATATATTTAACAGAGTGGTTGTTAAGCCTATAGATGAGACTCCCTCATGAGAAGCTGCCCTCTATATCACTTGCTAAATGTTTTCATTAACTGGTTATGTCCTTGGACTAGAGATATACATCAACAGGAGGGGGGATGGGAATACAGCAACCAAGGTAATAATTTGAATCTCTCTCAGGGGTCTCCCTAAGGATTTGTTCTTAAATGAAAAGTGAAGACTGGAGCTAGGTATTCTTCAAGTTACTGGAATAGACCATAAGAATTGGATGGGGAAAAAAAAAAAGAACAGCAGATAACAATGTAGCTGGGGTTCAAGGAACCTTATATACAATCTATAGAGTGACAGACAAGGCACACCTGCATGTGGCATATCTCCTATGGGAAGGCAACCATAATAACAGTATGTACATTATATGTAATTGTGACACAGATCTAATTAAATTTCTTTATGTTTCCATATTAATTACAAACCGTATTTAATTTTACATAAAAAATAATCGCTATGAAATAAAAGTATGGACTTCAGAGTCCTGACCTCCTCTACTGTTATTTTCATTTGATTTTAGATAATGGTACCTGTAACTTAGCCTACATCTATTGTTCATATTTGGAATATTTTCTGTATCATCTGTAGTGTGTGTTCAGCATGAAACTTTATTAGTTTAACAAAAGTATTCTTCACTTAATAAAATATCACAACCTATGCTGCTCTTCATGAGTGTGTAAGACTTTGGTGGATGCAGACTTGGGGCTAGCTGACACCTAAATGTTCATTGCCCTACAGTGAAAAGAGAAAGACGCTACAGAAATAGATTGATCATCTATCTTGCCAGCGAAACTACATTAATAAAGAAGAGTTCATATGCTCAGAAATGGGGAGAAAGTAGCTCACAGCTACCCATATTTACAACTTCTCCAAGTACCTAATGGCTTTGCTGTGTTGATTTATCAAACCTGTCAGTAACAAAAGGCTTGATGTCCCATCTTTTCAATGTTTATGTCCTTTCATATATCAAGAGCTGCCAAGCAAAAGCAAGTGATTGAAGGCCTGACCAAGTAATTCTTGGTCACATTCACACACAGCAATTGTAGGATACAACCCTTGAATGACTTCTAGAACCTTTGGCATCCTTTGCTTTCATAATAAAGGTATTGGATGGGGGTCATTACCAACTTCCCTCTGTATCTTATGTGAAAAATCTGGGATACTTCATACTCATATCCACATCAAACTTCCCTTACCTAATATTAATGTTATTATTATCATTATTACTACTACATATTCAGAAGATGAACTCATGAAAGGCAAATCTAACTGCATTCATAAACACATACACAGCAGGCCACCAAAAATTTCATGTTTAATGGAGAGACAAAAAATCTGCTGAACTCACTATCTTACACGCTCCAGGGTAGTTCATACCACCAGCAGCCATAATGGTACCAGGTCTACTGAATGGTTTCTTTCTTTGTTTTCATATGAAAAAACCTGAGAACTTTAATGAATTATATTACTCAAGAAGAACAAATAGGTAACTTACTGCCAAATCACATGCTACACTTGCTTGCCAAACATAGGGACTTGTTCTCGTGCAATCTGAGTCCAACCAGCATCATTCCCAACAAAGGCTATAACTGGAGTCTTATGGCGGGTATATGTGTCAAACTCGGATAAGAGTAGCCAAGTGATCCATCACCATATATGATCCAGACCTGTAAAAAAATGAATTTTTTATAATAACAGTTTTTATATATATATATACATCTATATATATATATATATATATATATATATATATATATATATATATATATATATAATATATATATATATATATATATATATATATATATATATATATATATATATATATATATATATATATATATATATACATATATATATATAATATATATATATATATATATATATATATATATATATATATATATATATATATATATATATATATATATATATATATATATATATATATATATATATATAAGTCATATCACATTTCCGTGATTCATATACATATATCGAGCTACAATGTCCTTTAATATCTAATTCGCTCTACCTCGGATTAATATATTTTCATATATGCTAACCGAAGGGGTAATTTTTTCCCGATAATAGACTTGCCTGGACCAGGGCGCGAACCCATGGATCCTTTCAAATCCAGGAACGTCAGTGAAGCTTTTACCCACTACACCACCGCGAGAGGCTAAAAGTTCATGTCGCCTCTCACCCTCATATACCTTTCGCGGGCAGGTAATTAGTTGGTTTGGAGACAACATCAACCCACCTCGAGTCCAGTAGTGTTTGTAGTGCTTTTGACAGCACGTATATGAGGGTGAAAGGCGACATGAACTTTTAGCCTCTCGCGGTGGTGTAGTAGGTAAAAGCTTCACTGACGTTCCTGGATTTGGAAAGGATCCATGGGTTCGCGCCCTGGTCCAGGCAAGTCTATTATCGAGAAAAAATTCCCCTTCGGTTAAGCATATATGAAAATATATTAATTCCGAGGTAGAGCGAATTAGATATTAAAGAACATTGTAGCTCGATATATGTATATGAATCACGGAAATGTGATATGACTTATAGATTGGCTACGTGCTGTCAAAAGCACTACAAACACTACCGGAGTCGAGGTGGGTTGATGTTGTCTCCAAAACCAACTAATTTCCTGCGAGCGAAAGGTATTGAGGGTGAGAGGCGACATGAACTTTAGCCTCTCGCGGTGGTGTAGTAGGTAAAAGCTTCACTGACGTTCCTGGATTTGAAAGGATCCATGGGTTCACGCCCTGGTCCAGGCAAGTCTAAATATCGAGAAAAAATTCCCCTTCGGTAAGCATATATGAAAATATATTAATTCCGAGGTAGAGCGAATTAGATATTAAAGGATATTGTAGCTCGATATATGTATATGAATCACGGAAATGTGATATGACTTATAGATTGGCTACGTGCTGTCAAAAGCACTACAAACACTAACGGAGTCGAGGTGGGTTGATGTCTCCAAACCAACTAATTACCTGCACACAAAAGGTATATGAGGGTGAGAGGCAACATGAACTTTTAGCCTCTTGCGGTGGTGTAGTAGTAAAAAGCTTCACTGACGTTCCTGGATTTGAAAGGATCCATGGGTTCGCGCCCTGGTCCAGGCAAGTCTATTATCGAGAAAAAATTCCCCTTCGGTTAAGCATATATGAAAATATATTAATTCCGAGGTAGAGCGAATTAGATATTAAAGGGACATTGTAGCTCGATATATATATATCTATATATATATATATCATATATATATATATATATATATATCGATATCTATCTATATATATATATATATATATATATATGTATATTATATATATAATATATATATATATGGGATAATGTGTATCTATATATATATATATATATATATATATATATATAATATATTTTATATATATATAATGGTTATATATATATAATATATTTTATATATATATAATGTTTATATATATATATATATATATATATAATATATATATATATATATATATATATATAATATATATTATATATATATATATATATCTATATATCTATATATATATATATATATATGTATATATATATATATATATAGTATATATATATATATATATATATATATATATATATCTATATCTATATATATATATATATCTATATCTATATCTATATATATAATATATATATATATATATATATATATATTACTTGACAAGTAATTACAATACCTATTAGTTTCATTTATTTGCAATAAATTTATTTCTGGCTCAGCTCGTGTCGCTGCGCGAAATATCCTTTAATCTATTATTTCTAGGGTAAATGTACTAACACATACCAGAGAATAAATAAAATAAAGAAAAAGGTCAGTATAACTGACTCGCTCACCCTCCAAGAGGGTGTCGGTATGACACTAGGCGAGTGAGACCACTACCACGAGCCAAAAACCAATAGAAATCTCCCACAACAAAAACCCTCCATGAGGAGAGCCGACCCACAGAGTGAGCAGCTCGTACTACTACTACTCCATCCCATGCTGCCGACTGCTGCGCCTCTTGGTGGCATCCTTTTCAGTTAAGCGCAACACGAGTCACACGTGATATTTTTTCTCTCTGTGGGTTTTTTTGTGCCTTTCGTTGGATTTATCTATAATGGAGCGTGCAGCTATTGCAGCAGCTAAGTTAAGTACTCAGTATTTAGGTTATTGGTTTTTTCCGGCCCTCAGTCAGTATTTGCCGTTTTTTAGGTATAAATACGAACTCGGGGTCGGAAGCATGGCAGCATGGTTCTGCCGCGTGGTGGGTTCGTTCTCGGTCTCCCATACCTAGAACATCCCCTTATCTATGTACGCTCTATATTAATTATCCGTTTTACTTAGGGTACTGTCTACTCAGGTTTGTCATGCATGCATGTCTTTTACCTTATGTAGGCTTCTTCTTTCCAGACCCTAGTCCCCGGCTCTTAGTACGGCCTCTGACTAGCTTTGAGTGGTAGACTTTCCTTCGGGTTATCGTACACTCCTGGATTTTTTCTCCTACTATATTGTTTTCTTTCTTTTATTTTATTTAATTATACCTTGTATTTGTTATGGTTAGGTTAGTTAGGCGTCTGGCTTAGCCTAGGTCCTGGCTCATCGAGCCTATGCTACCCGCTCATCAGTTCGGTTGCTTCTATAGCATCTCTCTGATCAGTCGGTTTTGGCCCAGTGGGTCTCCATGCTACCGCTTTTCAGTTCAGTTGCTTCCCGATAGCATCTCTCTGATCAGTTGGTTGTCCTAGGCTTAGTTGTCTTATTTTAGTCTTACCGTCTCGTGGTCACTACGCGATCACGAGACAGCCAGGACGCTGCCCAGTCCCTTCCCCCCCTCCTCCCGCTCTTCCATAGGTCGGGGGAGGGTTTGGGTCGGTCTGCCCACGCTTGCTCCACATACCCGAGCATCTTCCTCTCTCCCCCCAAGCGGAGGGCCAGGGAGGCGGGACAGACCCAGACTGGACGCGACCTCTCCGGCTCATCGGTCCGGCCCGGTGGTAATGTGGTGGGGGGTACTGGCCTTTCCCCCCATCCGTTGCTTCCTTGTCGCTCCGGTTCGCTCGAGCCTGTATGTCTCCTCACTCTTCCCGACCTTACTAGGACTCCTTTCCTGATCGGAGTCCTGGCCATCCAGCGGGAAGATGTAGTCCACCCAGTAGAGTGGACCGGAACTATCAATGGGTCCCTGCTACCTTACCGTATTGCTGATTTGTTACTACACTCCGCTACGTACTGGACTTGGTCCGGTTCATTTGAGTTTTAGGTTTAAGTGTTTTTAGATTAACTATAAGTTTATCTTAAGTACCTTAAACCTTTCCCCCCCCCCTCCCTTACATGTCTTACCGGATATCTCCGGGATCATAGCCTATTCAGGCGATGCAGGGGGGGTTATGCCCAAATTTTTCCGAGCTCCGGCATGCAACGGAGTTCTTCTGTCCTTTAGCCTGTAAGTGTTATTCTTTAAGATACTCATGTGTCTTCCCACTTACAGGCCACCAACTGTGAGCATCCGGGATGCGCCGCCACACTTCAGGACCCATGTGGACACGAAGTTTGCCGGCCCACCCATGCTCCATGCGCGACTCTGCACGGGGACATCCAGGTCTGGTACCATGAGACGTGTACCATATTGTTACGATCCTGGGTGAGCCAGCTTTTTAGAAGGGGTGAGTATTCCATCTCCGGTAGCTGCTCCGCTTCTGTTTTAGTGCTTAAGTTTTCATCATTCACTTTAACTTAAGGCATCTAAGTTTAAGTATATTTTAAGTTTTAGTTTAAGTGATTCTAATCTAATCTACGCCCTCTCTTCTTCCAGGCGCCGGCAGTGAAGGATACCGCACTGGCAACCCTGCGGGCCTGGGTCGGCGGTTTTGGGAAGAACGCCGCCAAGGGTATGCCTATACTTGGAGAAGCGGTTGGCGCTGTTAATCTTCCACCCGGAGGCAAGGCGACAGGATACGTCGACCCAGTAGAGGCGGCCCCTACTATCGCCTTCATCCAACAACAGCTGGCTGCCCTCATTAACTGACCAAGACCAGGATATCTCCACGGACGTCGCGACTTTAGATATTAATGTGGAACCTATGGTAGGTGTAGACGACCTGGTTGGTCGAGGTAGGTAAGGTGGACACCCAAGGGTCACCCTTGGGTGTGACTGTTTCTTCTACTCCTGCAACCTCTCATCCTTCCAAGGCTTTACAGGTGTGAATTATATACTCCTCCTGACGCTTCGGTTAGACCTAAGGTCAAGGGTCAAGCAGTGAAATCCTTGACTAAGACGTCGTCGTCGTCTAAGAAGTCGACTTCGGCGTCATCCTCCTCACGTAAGTCTCCGGCTGGGAATCCCGGAGCAGACAGGTCTAAAGCTTCTAGCTCCGGCTCTAAGTCCTCGAGGAGTAAATCCTCCAGAGAGAGATCTCGCACCCCGGCAGAGTCACCGGTTCCGCTACCCTTGGTTCCGATTCAGAGCCACCCCACCCTCCTCCCGCAGCAGCTCCGGCCTTGGACTCCAATGCTGGCCTGTTGCAACAGGTGGCGACCTGGTTGGGTCCCTAAAAGAGTAGCATGGAACAAATGATCTCTCGTCTGTCGGATAGGATTACTTCCCAGGACTCCATTATAGCCACGGACTGAGAAGTCCCTCTAGCCTCTCCTTCACTTTCCAATACGAGTGGAAACTCAGCTTCCTCCGTATGACTCGCTACCTCCGTTCTCGATGAACAATCCATGGAGAGTAGCGTCATACGCCCCCTTCCAAGACGGTCTCATTTCCATACCGGAATTCGGAACTCGAAGGATAGAGGACTTCGAGTTCTTCCCGGAAGACCTCCAGCCTCCGTTCATAGGCTACGCAAGGCTTACAGCTTCATCCATGGTTTCGGGATGATAGGGTACCAAAGGAGACAGTCCTCTATTCACGAGACCAGGCTCAGAGAGAATGGCTCAGATGTTTAGAGGACATGGATTGTTCTAATACCAGGATACAACTTTTCAAGAGTCCCTTTACCATTTTCACAATGGATGAGAGTACCCGCTCCCGTTCCTGACAAAGATCGCGAGGTCTACCATCCCACGCGGCCCCCAGAAGGGGGACCCCATGCCTCAATTGAAGGAAGCAGATCCCACATCTCCGTTGCTCCCCTCAGCCTGAGAATTGTGGGAGGACTTGCCAAACACCTTCTCAGCTGGCAAACTCAAACCGGACCTGTGCTATGGAGCAGTTTGGTGAAAAGCTACCCAGGCTCCCGGATAGCCTTATTCAGGCTGAATTTGACGCGAAATCGCGATTAGCCAGATCAATTAACTCTATGGCTATGTCCGAGGTAGCAACCATAGCTTATGGCTCAGAACGCTTTTTAAGCTCATGACCAAAGCCCTGACTCAAACGGTACAGTCGGTATGTTTGAGTTTGCCACTGCTAGAACGAATTGTAGGAAGCATGTCCTACAAGAGGCAACCATTCGACATGAGCGAATAGGTTACTCTCGTCTAACATCGGGGAGCAGATCTCTTCCCAGAAGCTATGGTGAAGGAAGTCCAGTCAGAGGCTACGAGGCTGAATCAAAGCCTTAAGGACCGTTGGGGCCTTACGGCTAAGAGGAGACAAGACCTAACACCTAAAGGTAAGGGACAGAGGAAACCTAGGCGTTTCCATCCTTACCAGAAAAAGCAGCCACGCTTTCCTCAGCAAGTTCCAGCGGTGCCCTTAGTGCAAACAGCCCAACCTTCCACCTCTAAGGCTCAATCACAGCCAATTTATGTGATATCCCCTCAGCCTCAGCCTCCACCTCTTACGCCATCTCTCCAGCTTACAATCAAGCCTTCGAGAGTCAAGCTTCACAGAAAGTATGACCGCTCGGGTAAGGGAGGCAGAGGTAAGCGTTCCTTTCGTGGGAGAGGATCGGGAGGCCCTTTAAACAGGGGAAAGCACTTCAGAGGAGGCCGAGGCGGTTACCAGAACCAATGAAGAACTTCAGGTAGGAGGGAGGCTGTTTCACTTTCGCCACCGGTGGAACTTCAGCGAATGGGCTCAGAGCATAGTGTCAAAAAGGCCTGGGTTGGAGCTGGTTGACGAACCCACCTCCATCCAGACCTTTCCGTCAACTTCCTTCCAAGGAATTGACAGAGTACGCAGAGGACCTCCTTCAGAAAGGAGCTATAGCGAGAGTCAAGAGATTAAAATTTCAAGGTCGCTTGTTCAGCGTGCCAAAGAAAGGCTCACAAAAAAGAAGGGTAATCTTAGACTTGTCCCGCTTAAACTTAGCCATCCGCTGCGACAAGTTCAAGATGCTCACGATCTCACAGGTGCGGACCTTTACTTCCCCGTGGGGCCGTCACCACCTCTATCGATCTTACAGACGCCTACTATCATATCCCTATTGCAAGACACTTCCGTCCATATCTGCGGTTTCAAGATAGGAGACCAGGCATTCTCCTTCAAGGTAGTTCCCTTCGGACTCAACGTGGCACCCAGGGTGTTCACGAAAACTAGCGGAAAGTGGTGGTAGTACAACAACTCAGATCACAAGGGATTATGGTAGTAGGTGATCTCGAACGGATCGGTTGATGGGGAGGATGGGCTTAACAGTCGAGGAATGCAACAGAGCTACACTGAAAGTGATTCAGTTCCTGGAATATCTAGGCTTCAAGATAAACAGGACCAAGTCAAGACTCACTCCAGAGTCAGACTTTCAGTGGCTGGGCATTCAATGGAATCTATCCTCCCATACTCTGGCGATTCCATCAACCAAAAGGAAAGAAATAGCGAAGTCAGGTCAAGCAATTCTAAGTCACAAACTGGCGTCAAGGAGAGCTCAGGAGAGGATCCTAGGTTTCTCTCCAGTTTGCATCAGTGACGAACGTCTTAATGAAAGCCAAACTGAAAGACCTAACCAGAATCTGGCGCTCACGAGCAAATGTCAGGTCCAGGGACAAAACTATCCTCAGTCCCTCTGATTCTAAAGAATCGACTTCAGCCGTGGGCGAAAGTCTAAGAATTTGTCAGTGTCAGTACCCTTCAGTTCCCTCCACCAGGGATTACCATCCACACAGACGCGTCCTTAAGCGGTTGGGGAGGGTATTCCCAGGTCCAAAAGGTTCAAGGAACTTGGTCACCTCAGTTCAGTCAGTTCCATATAAACGTACTGGAGGCAATGGCAGTGTTCTTGACTCTAAAAAGGTTGCGCCACCAAAAGTACTCCCACATAAAGCTAGTTCTGGACAGCGCAGTGGTAGTACATTGTATAAACAGAGGAGGCTCCAAGTCACGTCATCTAAATCATGTGATGGTAGCCATCTTCTCCCTGGCAGACAAGTTCAGTTGGCATCTCTCCTCCACTCACATAGCTGGAGTGAGAAACGTCATAGCAGACGCGTTATCCGATCAGTACCCCTAGAGTCGGAATGGTCATTGGACAACAGTTCGTTCCAATGGATCCTTCAAAGAGTCCCAGGGCTACAGGTGGATCTCTTCGCATCTCAAGCGAATCACAAAACTCCCCTGTTATGTAGCCCCCAACCTGGACCCTCTGGCCTATGCCACGGACGCCCTGGCTCTAGACTGGAACAACTGGTAAGAAGATTTATGTCTTTCCCCAGTGAATCTTCTTATGAAAGTTTTAAACAAACTCAGGACGTTCAAGGGTCAAGTGGCTCTAGTAGCCCCAGACTGGCCGAAGAGCAATTGGTATCCCCTAATTCTGGAGCTGGGCCTTCGTCCTCTTCGGATCCCCAATCCCAGGCTCTCCCCAGTCAGTACAAACGAAGACTGTGTTCGCTTCCTCAGGGATTCTCAAAACCCTAACTTTATGGATTTCATGAAGTTTGCGGCAAAAAGAGATGCGAATATTGACCCTCAGAATATTCTCTTCTTGGAATCCGATAAAAGGGATTCAACTTTGAGACAGTATGATGCTGCTGTCAAAAAGTTAGCAATCTTCCTGAGAGAATCTGATATTAGAATCATGACAGTTAATTCAGCTATATCCTTTTTCAGATCCTTATTTGAAAAAGGTTTAGCAGCTAGCACGATTACGACAAACAAGTCAGCCTTGAGAAAGATATTTCAATTTGGGTTCAACATAGACTTGACCCGTATTCCTACTTCTCGTCTATTCCTAAGGCATGTGCTAGACTTAGACCTTCTGTAAGGCCTACGTCAGTTTCATGGTTCTTAAACGATGTTCTAAAACTGGCTTCAGAAACGATAATGACACATACTCGTTTATAATGCTCTTAAGGAAAACCCTGTTTTTATTAAGCTTAGCTTCAGGAGCAAGAATTTCAGAACTGTCGGCTTTATCCAGAGATCCGGATCATATTCAATTCCTTCCCACAGGGGAAGTACTACTTTCTCCGGAACGTAGCTTTTTAGCAAAGAATGAAGATCCTTTGATGAGGTGGGAACCTTGGAAGGTACTACCCCTTCCACAAGATGTATCTCTTTGCCCAGTTACAACATTACGAGCCTTTCTGTCCAGGACCTCCTCATCCTCATCGGGTCCCCTCTTTAAGAGGGAAAAAGGTGGAACTTTATCCATTAAAGGCATCAGGCAACAAATCCTGTACTTTATTAAGCAAGCCAATCCTGACTCTTTCCCGAAAGCACATGATGTCAGGGCAGTAGCCACCTCAATTAATTATTTCCAACACATGAACTTCGATGAGTTGAAAAAGTATACCGGATGGAAATCGCCGACAGTGTTCAAACGTCATTACCTTAAGTCCTTGGAAGCTCTGAAATTTTCAGCAGTAGCAGCGGGAAACCATAGTTTCCCTGATTCTAGTTTAATTTGTAGTAGAAGATTCAGTCCTCCTTTCTACCTGCTTCACCCAACAGTTCGTCTATTCCTACCGTGTTCATTTACATTCACCTGGTGTCTTAGCTGCTTTTATGATGATGTAGTGGGTGCCCCTTATTTTTTGCTAGGGACACTCACAGATGATTATGGATTTTGATCTCATGGATTTTGTTACCCCCTTATTTTTTATGCTAGGGGATACATCTCATTTTATAATGGTTACGTGTTTTGTATATTTAAGTCATATGCATTCCTTATATATTATCATTGTTGTTTAATTTGTTCATTTGATTATTTTAATTGCTATTATATTTTTGTTTGATACAGGCCTTTACACAGATACCATTTTGTTACATGTAAGCCATTTACCTCTGTACATATGTAAATTACCTTATGATAAGAAACATGTTTAGAATTAACGGGTAATTTAAGCATATTTCTATTTTGTATCACTGTGTATTTGTATCTTTTTAGCAATTATATTCTTTTTTATATTTACTTTATTTTTTATTTGAGACCTATTCTGATTTATTTTATTACTTTTGTTTACAATCTTGTGCTATTTCTCTGGTACGAATTTCGCGCAGCGACACGAGCTGAGCCCAGAAAAGGGATTTTGACGTAAGGAAAAAAATCTATTTCTGGGCGATTGCTCGTGTCGCCAGCGAAATCCCACCCTACCCATCCCTTCGCCCAAGATTGTCTGCTAACTTCAGGATGGCCACAGAGGCGCAGCAGTCGGCAGCATGGGATGGAGTAGTAGTAGTACGAGCTGCTCACTCTGTGGGTCGGCTCTCCTCATGGAGGGTTTTTGTTGTGGGAGATTTCTATTGGTTTTTGGCTCGTGGTAGTGGTTCTCACTCGCCTAGTGTTCATACCGACACCCTTCTGGAGGGTGTGAGCGAGTCAGTTATACTGACATTTTTCTTTATTTTATTTATTCTCTGGTATGTGTTAGTAACAATTTACCCTAGAAATAATAGATTAAAGGAGGATATTTCGCTGGCGACACGAGCCAATCGCCCGAAATAGAGTTTTTCCTTACGTCAAAATCCCTTTTTTAACATTGAAGATTCAAATTTTTGAGGTAGCGACACTGCTGCTCTGTGTAGGTGACACCAGTCGTGGCCCCTAACGAGAGGGTTAGGAACAACAGCAGAAATACTAATTCCGCATAGTAAGCTTATATCCATCAGAGGGGAGGAGGGAGGGCTCTGATCATGTAATAACTTAGTAAGTACATATATATGAAACTTTATTTTAAGATAAAAAATGTCATTTTTATATAACTTACCAAGTAATGACATAGCTGATTTCCACATTGACAGGAGGTGGGATGCCCAGATTATATTCTACTACAAAGCACTAGTCATGTAATGAATTTAAAATAGAAAAGTTTGCTAGCATTAAAAACAGTGCTAGTCATTCCTTGTTAGTCAAAAGAGCCTAAGGGTCCGGCCGGAACCCCTATATATGGTGGTATAGGGCGGAAAAAATGCAGTCATGAAAAAAACAAAAATCATGGAGCTTCATATGGCAATTGAGAATACGTATACGAAATATTTCGTCAAAATTCCTCTTACTTTCGTAGTTACAGGGTAATTAGTAAACATAACTCAATAAGCTTAAAACATTCGTCCGTACAAGAAAATGCAATATTTCTTCTGTTATCGTAAATTTTGATAATTATTGTCAAAGAAATTGTGAGAAATGGCATCTGTAGAGATTCCGTGGCTAGCAGAAGCGTCTGAAGCGAGTATCTGGTTCAATCATGAATCAGTTTGGACCATAGACGTCAAGTAGGTTACACGTTCGAGTTTCACCTCGTGACATTCGCTTGCTTTTACGTATGTTTATGTATGTTTCGGCAAGAAGTTCATCATGCCAATGAAGAAAAGACAAGGAAAACATCTCGCTAACATACAGACGAGAAAAATTGCTCAAGTATTATTACAGAATATCATAATATACGAGTAGTTAGTGAAGAGAGAGGGGAGGATTGTCTAGTAACGACCCCCTTCTTGCCTGACAGCACACGTCACACTGTGCCCAAGGCTACGATCTTTGAGCAAGAGATCTTCATTATGATAAATAACTAGTTTTGGTTTTTTAATACCCAAAATGGAATATGAAATTCATAATAATCATGATTTATTAAATTGTCTTTGTAAAAAAGAGAGTATACACCTTCGAGTCTCACCTCTGACATTCTCTTGCATTTACGTTTGTTTATCTTTGTTTCGGCAAGAATGTCATCATGCCAAAGAGGAAAATACAAGGAAAACATCTCGCTAACATACAGAAGAAAATTCGCTGTAATAAGCCGAGTTAGTGAAGGGGAGAGAGGGGGTTACGTAGGAAGGAGTGCCCCATCTTGCCTCAAGCAGTGCCCCAGGCTACGATATATGAGCAAAGGGATTATCATTTATGATTAAATTATGATAAATAAAATATATTGGTTTATTAATACACAAAAAAGAAATATACATTCATAATAATCATTATTTATTAACATTGTCTTTATAGAAATACGAAGGAAAACTTTGAACGCCCGTATCTCAAACTATACTTATTGACCTTCAAAATCTATCTCCTCACTTAGTTTTGAAGCTATAACATTGGAATTTGGTATATAACTCAGAAAGACATTATAGAACAATCAATAGAGCCATTTTTTTTTTTTTTCCAATTTTTGTTTTCGTCTTTTTTTTATAAATTTTTTTCTTGTAATTTATAGGGTTTATTTTTTTACCATATTGAAAAATTCATATCTAGCAAAAAAAATGACTTTTAGAAAAAAAACTCTCCATTTGATTGGAGGTCGACATCAGGTCTATATATATGTAATCCCAGGTTTTAATATTAAATACCAAGGGAGGAGATAGAATTTGAAAAATGGTTATTTTCGGGATAAATTGCCCTGGTGTCACAAAACCGAAGGTCAGAGGCGAAAATCATATGCGGTTTGGAGATGTCCCAAGTCACCTTATTAAGTGGTATGAATGTCAAAGTCCTGTCGTTTAAAAAACAAAAAAAACGGCATTAGCCGGCCGGCCCCCTTAAGTAGAAACTCCCCCCTGCCCTGTTGGTGCTCAACTTAATCTGTAGTGGCGTAGCAAGGAAAAAGCTGAGGGCCGCCTCTACTTGAGGGGAGCTTTGTAGCAAAGGAGTAATCCATCGCTAAACATAGCATCAGTGAAAGTTATGCAGCCACGGGTACTATTTAGTGCCATGGCTATCATTAACTTTCAAGGTGCCCTTGTCCTGGGCGCAGTACCATAAAAACAACCAGATTATGTTGTCACCTACACTGAAGTAAAACCACAACCCATCCACTAAAAGTGTCAGGTGTTCCTGGTATATTGTACCCTCCCAGCTCCCGAAAATTCGACACTTCACTACAAGGTGAAGGTCTGGACAATAGGAGAGAATCCCATGCTTCCTCCAGTGACACTATGCCAGTAACTAAAATTTGCAGGGTACTGCCAAATTTTAAACACTTAAAAACTCACTCAAAATCATGAGAAACAGGTCAAATGGTGAATGGACATGAGATATATAGCACCTGAAAGCTAATGATGTAGAAAGTGTTCTAACATTTTAGCTTTTGCTAAAAGAAGGCAAATGCTTCTCCTAATTCTGAGTGTGTCTAGGAAGATGAAGTCCATAAGAGTAAAGGGCAAGATGATCTAATCAGAGGACGAGACACGTTCTTGCAATGACACCCTGGGATTCCAGTTTTCTAGGAAATACCAGACCATTCAGTCAAGCAGAGAGGTCTCTATTTCCTCCTCAGCGCCAGATAGTACTTTAGGCTCCCAGAGAATGAGCTGGCACCAGGCTGTAGTTGTTGTCAGGAGTTCTAATCAGAAGAAGAGACTAGTTCTTGCTAAAACAACATAGTTCCCGGATGGCCTTCGAACCTGAATATTCAAACAGAATGGAAAATCTATTCTCAGAGCTAGTGAGTGCTATTAGCAGCTCATAGTAAAAGCTACTGCCGGGCTGTTGTTGGCATCAAGAAAGTAGGGTGCTAGACTAGCTATGAGCTCTGGTGAACGTCTGGCATGCCTGGAAGACACGGATATCCATAAAACTTTTAAGAAAGAAAGAAAACGATCCAAGTATTAGGCCAGTCCTTTCCTTGACTAAAATTCCAGGGAAGAACAACGTAAATTAAGGCAGTCCCCGGCTTACGACTAGTTCAGCTTACGACATTCCGAGGTTATGTTGCTTTTCAATTATATTCATCAGAAATTATTTCCAGGTTTACGATGCATGTTGCAATGTTACAACGCTTACAATGCCGATCTGACAGAAGAAATATGATTCCAAAAATGCAAAATAATCAATACTTGAAGGTTTTTTTTTTAATGAGAAATACAATAAAAATGTAGTTTACATAGTTTTTAATACACCCAAAAATTGAAAGTACGGTTTTTCTTAGGATTTTTGACGATTTTTCAGCTTACGATGCATCTCAAGAATGAAACCCCCACCCCCATTGTAGGCCGGGGACTGCTTGTATCTTCTTTCTCCATGCTTGTCATGTCAGGAACTTTAAAGGTAAATAAGATAGGGATGCCAACACACACTGTCTCTTTGCTTAAATGAGTTATGCATAGTTTGATACCTTATAATGATGTAATTGCAAAATGGACAGGGCTGTCTCACAGAGGACATGTAGGGCTCAAGAAACAAGCTTCAGAAAGTCAATCCCCTGGTCTGGAAGACGACAAGAGATTCACTTACATGACTTGTAATGGTCTCTGCAATACGTAAGGGAAGACCTCCCAATTGGTAATCCTCCGTACAATCAGGAATCTGTCTGGTGAAATCAGATGATCTCAGCAGCTCTCTTGAAGCTAGGTTATTTGAGAAGACACAGTGAGGAGGCTCCTGTAGGATCCACCCACAACAAAGCAGGTTCAGGAACCATGACAGACTAAGCAATCCACATAACTTGGAGATAGTCTAAAACATTGTATGTTCCTCCTTGATCATGATGAAGGGTGTGAGGAGAGGAGATTCGATGGACCGGGCTATAGCATGAATCTGATGTAGTACATGCTACAGGGATGGTATGGTCACAAAAAGAGGAAGACACAGATTCCTTGAAGGGGCAAACAGGACCCAGACAGATCTATCCCATAGATTCCTAAGATTCCAGCAGTCAGGGAATCAACTGTCCCCTTTTGAAGTCATAGCACGTCTGATAAGACTCAAGTTCTATGCACCAATTGAGGGAAAAGAAGGCTTAATTGAGCTGTCCATAGAAACAGTACTCTTCCTAAACATAAAGGGAGACATGGGGTAGAACCTTTCTTACATAAAACATTATAACTGTGGTCCTGTCTGAATGGTTACCAAAGCCTGAGTTCACTAAGGTCAAAAACCTTTTTGGGTTATGCGAAGACACTTCTAACTTAATGAGAAGAAAGAAGAAAGTGAAGGGTCCATCTTTCCAAGGATCACTCCCTGGAAATTCCCCTGTCCCCAAGATGGCTTCCCAATCCAACACCAAAGCGTTGAAAAGACTAAGTTCAGACGGATAAACATTTAAATACAAAGGGACTAAGGACTCTAAAGAACACTTCTGCTGTTATGAGGCTGACACCCAGATCCATGTATTAGGAAGACCTTGTCCATAAGAAGGGTCTACTAATAACTTTCCAAGCTAACAGGGACCAGAAGAGTGCTTCCTCCATCTCCAAAATCTATTCTAGTACACCAAAAATGGGTGATACACCTTTTCAACACCTGAGATAAATCTCAAAAACTAGGATCCGTAGCATACAAAGTCAGGGCAAACACACTTTATGGACTTTTCAATGGTTGTCTGTCAAAACCTGCAAACAACAGGTTCGACTAGTGGGTAACTATCCAGGGCCTAACCCCTATGGACCCCATAGACTGACAGTATTCCACCTCGCAAGTTTTTAGAAGTCTGACAAGGAATGGGGTTAGGAGATCTGATAGGGCCGGAGAGCTAGATCATCCACTACACATCCAGTTATGGAAGAGTAATGTTGGAGTTTATATTTGACAACATCTCCAAGGGTTGAGAGAGAGAGAGAGAGAGAGAGAGAGAGAGAGAGAGAGAGAGAGAGAGAGAGAGAGAGATTGGTGGAAAGAATAAATGGGAGTGGTTGAATGGCGGTCATAAGCGTGTCTGTTGTGGCACTCTGTTGTGTATATCAGTGGCAGGAGTGTGTTATGGGAGTCGTAAGAAGTAGGGCGTTCGTTGAAGTCGTAGAGTTGGTTTGGGCAGCAGTTATCCATTGGTGGTCAGTTGATGTTGTGTTATTTGATTGATTTTGGTGTTGTAAAGTTGTTGTGCGTGTGTTTGTCTGGTTGTGATGAAGTTGAAGAGGCTGGTAGTGTATTCCGGTGTCTGTGAGTGGTGGTTAGGGCAGTGTTGGTGTTGGCAGGTTGCTGTGCAGGGTCGAGTTGTGTGGTGTCGTGTCATTTCGAACTGTTGGTGTTCGTCTGATAGGTGATTTGTCGGCTGTTAAGTTGTTGTGGGGGTAGTGGTTTCTCAGTGGTTGGTTTGTGTTGTGATTTATCGGCGGTGGTTGTGTCTCGGCTAGCCTATATCCAGCGGACAGCACAGCCTAGCCCTGTATCTGGAGCCTGAGGTGAGTATGTGTTGTGTTTTGTGTGTCAGGTATACCTACTGTTAAACCAATTGTCCTGCAGGTAAAAAGTAACGTAAAGGGGAAAGTGTGGCTGTGGGGAATTTTGTCAGCTTGTACAATTAACGCAACTGTGTGGAGTTTGCTTAGTTTTTTCACTTCTTAGCTTTGATTCCACCAAACAGTAAGATGCCTTCTAGCAGCTGTCTGTCAATATATGGAACCAGTAACATGTTCAAGTGAGGACAGTGACCACTTGTGTGTAACCCCCAACAACCTCCCTTAGACTTTCAGTTTGCTTCCTCTCAGGTTTAGGGGAGTATGACAGGGAACTTCTGTCTAAGAGAATCAAGGGACGAATAGCCACCACCTCCCTCCACTGCACAACCCTTCACCATTATCAGGTTAACATTCCTTCCACTATCATAAGGTTTAACAGTGGTAAAACTGACACACTGGGCAATGGTAACAGGAAGAGAAGGCACCAAGCACAGGAGGAAGTGGATAAAAAAAAAAAGGGGGGGGGCAAGTAGCAGGAGAAAAGAGCACAAGGAGCTGGGCCAAGTGTTATCTGGCACTGTAGACAGCACCTGTGTGGCTTATACTACACTGAATGCTCAGCTCCCACCAGGTGCTCGGCTGCCACTGGAAACTTGGGCGCTATAGCAGCTTGGCCACAACTAAGCACTCTGTGCCTGGTATGGATAAACTCATCACTTAATCTTGAGTCAAGCATAAGACTAAAGACAGGATCAGCCAGGTTTTAGCTCAGTGCCAGATGAGAGAATAGCTCTGGCACCAGATTATACAATGTTACTTGGGCTAGCTAGTAGCTACCTGTGTTTGATCCAAGCTCAGCATAGGTGCCGCTAAAGCAACACTCTTATACAGATCTTGGCTAGACCGTCCTCCGAAAGCCCCATCGCAGCTAAAAATTCTCCTGCTATATTATTCAATTTTGAAAAGGAAAGGGTGATAAGCGTTTAAATTTACTGCAAATTCGCTGCAGTAATGAACAATAGACTTTATTAACAAACAATAAATACTAATCCTGCAAGAGGTGACCTGAAGAAAATAAAATTCAATACCAAAATCAGTCTGGTAACAAATGCAATGTTTACATTATTACGCTACTTGATAAAGATGGTAGTGAATGCATTGTTACATTATTATCTCTACTTCTCTATCAACTCAACAACACTTTATGTTGTTACGTTTACTCATCGTATAGATGATTTAAGCAAACGATTATAAGTTCGCTACTGAAACGGCATTACGTATTGAACAATATCAGGTCTGTAGCAAATGTAACTATCAGTTCGACAAACCAATGTTTACATTGCAATCTGCCACTAGGCAAAGGGTAGTTAATCAATTAACTGCAATTTTGCTGAAAAAGTGAACTAAATGTGCTACTTCATTAAGAAACATCAAAACAAGGAAAAACTCATCCTGAAGCTTTTAACTGAAGCTACTCTACTTTCACGGCTTTTTCTAACAATAAATATTCACTTATTAGTGTATTTTGTGGTTATTTTAATGACTACATACATTTTTATGATAAAAAATGACTAATTTTCAATATTAATACTGATTAATACTGTACAGTATTGTGATTTAATAAGATTAAATTTCATATAATAAAAATAATAAGTCCTCTCTGTCCCTCTTACCGAGATGCATATGTTTTGTATGATTCATAAATGATTTATCAATTTTCAAATATTAATATTAATGTAAACAGCAATAATATCAATTCATTAAGGAAAATACTATATATAGTGAATTAGTAAGATTTTATGTTTATAAATTTAAAAATTATGTAAGAATGAAGGAAATTCCAGTATTTTCTTTCAAACTCTGGGTACTAAAGCTGTCAAATACATCAAATACATAATGTGATGGGGGATGCGAACATGTTATGTTGCCATTAATGTTCATGTAATTTCTCTCTCTCTCTCTCTCTCTTTTGCTGAGATCTGAGAATTTTTATGGTACATGTATGTATATGTTTATTAATACTTTCAATTAACCGTCTTACGCCAAAGGGGTATAATAAAAATTGTCTCCTGTATGCCGGGGAGGTCTCGGAGTGAGCACGGAAGCAGAAAAGATTTTTTTCAAAAAATCACAGCACGCTTAGTTTCAAGATAAAGAGTTCACTTTTGGCTCCTTTTTTTGTAATTGCCTGAAGTTTAGTATGCAACCATCAGAAATGAAAAAAATATCATTATCATATATAAATAATGCAATATATGATAGCACAAAAACAAAATTTCATATATAATTGTATTCAATCGTGCTGTGAGCAAAACTGTTTTGAACTAACGAGTTTAATTTTTTTTGTTGTATTGTACACTAAATTGCGATCATTTTGGTATATAAAACATTGTAAAATGATCAAAGCAACACAGATATTATCACAAAATGATGCATGAATTCGTAACGCGCAGACGTAAAATTTTTTTTTTTTTTTTTCAAAAACTCACCATAAAGTCTAAATACTGTTCTAGAGACTTCCAATTTGTTTCAAATGAACACAAATGATTGAATATTACTATAATGTAAGAGTTTTAGCTTACAATTGCAGTTTTCGACCATTTCAAACGAGTTAAAGTTGACCGAATGTCAAAATTTTTATATATATTTTTTTATATGCAAATATTTCAAAAATGAGAAAAAGCTACAAACCTTCAATTATTTTTTTTGTATTTTACATGAAATTGCGCACATTTTCATATATAAAACTCTATGAAATGCCTAATATGAAATGGAGCAAATATTACGAGAATGTGACGTACGCATTTCGGAGATTTGCGATCCGCGAGCAGAGGGAAGGAAAGTTTTATTTTTTTAAATTCACCATAAATCTAAATATTGTGCTAGACACTTCGAATTTGTTTCCAAATGAAGATAAATGACTGAATATTACTAAACTGTAAGAGTTTTTAGCTTAAAATTGCGTTTTTTCGACCATTTCGGTAGAGTCAAAGTTTGACCGAACGTGGCTTTTTTCTATTTATCGTGATTTATATGCAAATATTTTGAAATGAGAAAAGCTACAACCTTCAATTATTTTTAGTTGTATTCTACATGAAATTGCGCACATTTTCATACATAAAACTTTATGTAACGACTATTTAAAATGGTGCAAACATTAACGATAATCGGACGAAAAAATTTCTGATTTTTTTGTCGGAAGAGTTACCACGCAGACGTAAGGAAATTTTTTTTTTTTTTTTTTGTTTTTTTTTTTTTTCATAAATTCACATAAATCACAATATTGTGCTAAAGACTTCCAATTGTTGCAAAATGAAGGTAAATGATTGAAATATTACTAAAATATAAGAGTTTTAGCTTACAATTGCGTTTTTTTTTTTACCATTTCGGTAGAGTCAAAGTTGACTGAAGGCTGAAATTTTGGCACTTATCGTTATTTATATGAAAATATTTCAAAACTGATAAAAGCTAAAACCATGGGTTGTTTTTAGTTGTATTGTGCATGAAATTGTGCATATCTCCATATATAAAACTTTATGTAACGGCTAATTTAAAATGGTGCAAACATTACGACAATCGCACAAAAAAATTTATCAGAAGAGTTACCGCGCGGACGTAAGGAAAAAGTTTTTTCATAAATTCACCATAAATCGAAATATTGTGCTAGATACTTCCAATTTGTTTGCAAAATGAAGGTAAACTAATTTAATATTACTAGAATATAAGAGTTTTAGCTTACAATTGCGTTTTTCGACCATTTCGGTACAGTCAAAATTGACCGAGGTTTAAAATTTTAAAAAAAAAAAATTTTGGCATTTATCGTCATTTATATGAAAATATTTCAAAACTGATAAAAGCTACAATCATGAGTATTTTTTAATTGTAGTATTCTACATGAAATTCGCCACATTTTCATATATAATACTCCATGTAACGGCTAATTTAAAATGGTGCTAAAATTATGTCAAAGTGACGAAATAATTTCTGAGATATGTCACTGATACTTTTAGTGCGATAAGAAAGAAATTCACTTGTGCGCCTGTGTAATGATTGTAAACAAAACAACGCCTTGATCCATGAGCTTCCAGCATCCCCCAAGGCCGTGATTCAAAAGTCTTCGCCTGGTAGGCCTATAAGTATTTTTCCACGAATTTTTAAAAAACTTTTTTTATCGACGTACCATACGTCCAATCGGCACCCGACAGACTTTTTATGTCACGTTTAATACGTCCAACCAATCGGCGTAAGAGGGTTAATTATATAATAATAATATAACTGTAATTACAAATTCACATGTGATAGTATTTTAAAGAAATACAATAATCTATCCATTTCACTCTTTTCAATAAGGGTATTCTCTCTTTCTCTTTCTCTCACCAGCCCGAGAAGAGTCTACTTAAGAAGACTCAGAGGTCTGGAAAAACTAAGCCCTATCAATAATAATCTCTCTCTCTCTCTCTCTATCTCTCTCTCTCTCTCTCTCCTCTCTCTCTCTCTCATCTCTCTCCCTCTCCCCCCTCTCTCTCCTCTCTCTCTGTGTTTTGGCTGGAAGTGTTAGAAGTTTATGTATATATTTTTTAAGGTACTACTTACATTTTATGATAAAATAATAATTTACAATACTAATTTTCAAAATAATATTAAATTCAATTCCAGTCTTTTTATCCACTTCCAGAAAGGAGGGCAGGGAGTAAATGGCAGTTTGATATGCTATTGGTGGGAGGGTAAGCATGGGAGGGAGATGGAGTCATAAGGAGTTATTCTCTCTCTCTCCATCATCATTATCTCTGTCTCAGAAATAATTCATAATTTCACTCTTGATGGGCAGATATAATGTCCCCAAATCAGCAGTTTTGTCTCTGTATTATTGGTTTGTTGCTATGAATATAATTTTTAATCTTAAATGTTTAAGATGACTTTGAAATTATACTAATATTAATACCTCAAAGATTATGCAGTAATAGGGATAGTAATTCAAGATATATTTGAAGTAGGATGTTATTTAAGGTATACATATGGTATGTGAACTTTCAAGATAGGCAGTTTATAAGCATATTTAAAGGAGGTTCTAACTATTTGCAGGGGTTCTGGTATACATCCCCCCCACAAATACAGGGGGTGGGGAACACTGACCTTGGAGTTCATTATGTTACCCCTCCATATTTTTGGGAAAATTTGTAAAAATAAAGCAAAAAAAAGACATACTATTACATCCAACAACGTTAAAAAGACTTGAGAACATTCTCTGTGTACAATTTCATCCTAATTTCATTCCTGCTGTTGCCCATTTTAAAAACTATTGATATTAACTTAGTAGTATTTAAATACAGACAGTCCCCAGGTTTATCTGCGGACATCGGGTAATAGCGATCCAGTTTTATGGCACTTGTCTAGCAGCATCAATTCAGTGTTTTTATGGCACCGTAACATGCAGAGTTCCAGTTATCAGCGCCATAAGGTGCCAATATAAAGTTATGGCGTCATAACATACCTAAAAGGAGGCGCCATTAACCAGATATCGGTGTCATAAGTGCCATACTCACAAGTTTTGGTTAATGGTGGTTTTCACATTTCAGCACCCTGCCGAGAATGGAACCCGTGCCAATAAACGGGGAATGTCTCTATAATATTTTGAGAAATAAAACTATTAAAAATAGCCAGCCAAATTCAAACAATATTGTATACAGTAATCCTTGTAATGAATGTAATAAGAGTTTTACAGGCAGTTTCCCGGGTTACAATGGGAGTTTCCCGTTTCTTGAGACGCCGTCGTAAGCCGAAAATCGTCGTAACCGAACGGAACATCATCAAAAATACTAATAAAAATGATATTGTTCCTAGTGATACAATAAGTTTCATACATACTTACCTGGCGATATATACATAGCTAAGACCAGGAACCATTCCTGTTTTCTATCATATTTTTTCTCTTCCACCTGTCTCCTTGCGGGCGGGGAGGCCTGGGTGGGCCCTAATCGTATATAAATCTGCCAGGGTAAGTATGTATGAAACTTTATTGTATCATAACAATATCATTTTCATACATCAACTTACCTGTCAGATATAACATAGCTGATTGGCACCCTTCGGTGGAGGGTAAGAGACAGCTACTATATGGAATAGACAGGTAAACAACTATGTTGTAGGTATAATTTAAAACCTTGGTTCCTACCTGATAGGTGGGTAGACTTCGTGGTGTTTTTGCCCAGTAGTCTGCATCACCTCAAGAAACTTTAGCGAGGATCTATGTGAAGACTATGGCAAGAGTTCTGTGGGTCTTTAAAATGCCGAAGGGGTCTTATCCACCTTACTCGGCAGAGCCTGAAAGGACTTTGTCAATGGGTGCTGATCCACTTATATGACAATACACCTTATGAAGGAGCGCAAGCACCGATCCCGATCACCTGATCCTAACACGAGGGTTCGCGCTCAAATTGGAAAGAGATCCCCACACCATCCTTTCAAAAACCCCAATAATTTTACTAAGTTAAAAAAAACTTTAACTCAAAGTTAAGGATCAGTGTCGGCTCCTTATCCCCATAACGTATCCGCAGAAACGTATAAACCAAAACCCAAAAGAGAAGGATCTCTCGTAGGTTAACTTGACATCCTTTGTGTAATGAGAAGTCAACACAGAGTTGCCTCTACCGTACAACACAGCTAATATGTCTTATATGACATATTGTTATGTAAAGAACAAGAATTTGCAAAAGCGCGCACTTCCTGCGCTTTTAATTCTCAGCTGTTTTTTGAAGGAATCAAGTCACTAATGAAGTGCTTAGGAGATCTCCATGTTCAAAGAAGACCAGGGCTTTCTTGAAATGGATCTCACCCGACTGAAGCCTGAAGCCTGGCAGGAACCTCGCGCCTGGCTGGTGCTTCGCTCTTGGTTTGGCGCCTAGCGCTTGTCTGGTGCCCTTTTACCTTTCGCTTGACTGTCGCCCTCGCAGCTGATGACGCTTCGCGTCTTAGCTGGAGATTCGCGCCTAGAGCCTGGCTGGCTGCTCGCGCCTGGCTGGCGCTTTGTGCCTGCCTGGCGCCTCGCGCCTGCCTGGAGCTTCGCGCCTGGCTGGCGCCTTGCGCCTGGCTGGCGTCCTAGCTCCTGTTGGAGTGGCGCCTTGCGCCTGCCTGGAGCTTCGCGGCTGGGCTGGCCACACCTCGCTCCTGGCTGGCGTCTTGCCCGCCAGGTTGGCGCTTTGTGCCCTGCCTGGCGCCTCGCGCCTGGCTGTGTCTCGCGCCAGGTTGGCGCTTTGTGCCTGCCTGGCGCCTTTGCGCCTGCCTGGAGCTTCGCGCGCCTGTCTGGCGTCTCGCGCCCGTTGGAGTGGCGCCTTGCGCCTGCCTGGAGCTTCGCCGCTGGCTGGTACCTCCGCGCCTGCCCTGGCGCCTCGCTCCTGCCTGGCGCCTCGCGCCTGGGTGGCTCTCCCCCCCCTTCCCCCCCCCCCCCCCACTTGCCGGAGCTTTTCCCTACGAGCTTGGTAGAGTCCTCGAGGATGGTCTGGCAATGTCACATCGACACCTCTGATCTGTCCTATATGTTCGCATCTAGCGCATCTGTGTCAGGTTGTAGGCCCGGTCTTTCTCCTCATCAGACAATGACAGTGTTCTGGGGCTGTCTGCAGGTTTCTTCTTCCTTACTGACTGTGTCAGAAGGTCTTGAGTCGCCTTACTCAGTTAATGAACGAGAAATGTCCTTCACTACTGAGAAGGGAACAAAAAGTCAGACAAAGGTGAGTACAGAAGCGCTGCCCTCTGAGCGTGGGAGACCGCTTTGGTTAAAAAGACCAACTATATACTGTCCTCTTTTTAAGAAGACCTGCTCCAAACAAAGAGGAGATCTCAACCGAGCCATCCTGAACCGCTTTGTCTATACAAGACAAAATACACAGAAGGACTTCTGGTTCGAGTCCTTCAGAATCATGGGCTTTCTTGGACAATCACCCCAAGGGACCAATTCTAAGTTGTTGAAAACTTCCAATACATGAAAGAGTCCCTTGAGGAGATGGTCCAGTTCTGAAATGCCCCAAGTTATACGGGCAGAGTTCAAACCTTGTCTACGTGAAGCGTCAACTAAGGTCGAAAAGTCCGCTTCTGACGTAGACGGAAGAGAAATACCCATATTCTCTCCCTCCCCGTCTGATATCAAATGCCTACTTTTACCAGCTAGTCTCACTGGAGGCATGCAGAAGGACCGTTCTAAACTAACTCCTTCTTCAACTTCATCCAAGAGTCTAAAGACTGAAGAGCCCTCTTCATCGAAATGGCGGGCTTCATTCTAAGAAAAAACGAAGATTTCTTCGTCTTTGCACTCGAGAAAAGAGAGCGCAGAGAAGGAGGAGAGGCAGGATCAAGTCGTCTCCATACTCCCTCTAGAAGCAAGGCTGTCAAAAAACATTATAGTTCGACAGTCCTTCTCTTCCTTGATACTCCTCCTCCGAGTTTACTTCTAACTCGGGGTCTAGATGAGTCCTCCGCTGCTAATTCAGTACGTCTTTCCTCTGGAGGAGACAAACTCCTAATAGGAGAGGGGCTAAGGGAATGATATTCCTTCCTCTTCCCCGCTTTAATAGTCCTGGAAGGCGCCAACAGCCCAGGCTTTCTCTCCATAAATGGATGACGCTTCCCGCTTGGATGACCGCTTGTAGTCAGCCAAGCGTCCTGGCTGACGCCTCCCGTTTGTGTGCTGCTGACTTCTGGATGACGCCTCGCGCCTGGAAGACGCTTCGCTCTCAAAAGGCGTCCTAACTGGCGCCAAAATTTTGGTTGGGAGCCTCGCGTCTAAAAGCAGCTTTAAATGACTATTCATGTCTGACGACGTCTCACGTCTCTCTGGCGTTACGTGTCTTCCGTAAGATTCTCCCGATCTCGCTCTCGAACCGAAGCCTCTTGCGATATGTTTGGAAGCTTTCACGTCTGCATGACGCCTCTCGCTTCGCAGGGGAGAGAGGACGAGACTTCTTGATTGGAAGCGCAACGTCCTTCCTACGAGGCGCTAACACTCCCGCACAAAGAGGCCAGTTGCTCTTGTACTGGCAAGATAATCTTCCTTGAAGCTTTTCCCACGTCATCTTCAATCGGGGGAGAAGTAGGAAAAGGAAGCAGTCCTATAGGAAGCCTGTTCGTCTTCTCACCAACTCTTTCTAATAAATGTTAAACATGTTAACACAGTTATTATCGTCGATCGAGAAGGATCTCTTTGTTAACGCGAAGAATAGGAGCGAAAAAAGAGATTCTTCGATGCTCTATGCGATATGAGAGTGTCGTGGAAATGGCCTAAGTGATTGATGGGTGGGTAACGAAATCAGGAACGAATCTTGCCGTTACCGAGCTTGGTGTCCGAGAGTCTACTGGACTCCTAGGTTGTAATAACTCGCTAAAACGAGAAAATCTTGGATGGTGCTCTTGGCTCACTGGCGCCAGGCTGGCGCTTCTGGCGCAAAATTTTGCGCCAGGCTGGCGCTTGTTTTTCTGGAGCATTGACGCCAGGTTGGTACTTCTGGCGCGTTGCGCCAGACTGGCGCTTTCTTCTAATTCTTTTTATGTTATGTGCCAGAACACCTGTGCCTTTATGGTACCCGACATCCTTTCACATGTTAATTCCGTTCTTAGTAGGAAAAAAACTTTATATACGTATATAGTCCATTCAGGGAAACAAGTTCTGCCCCAAAGAGAAGTGTTCCCATCCGACTCATCCATCTCTTCTGAGCAGGTACTCTAATAAGCTATGCTTTCGTAAGCCTGAGAGCATTACATAATATAATGTTCTGCTGCGATACAATCCTTTAATAATGTTACCTACGGTAAACCGCATTGAAAGGTTGTACTATCTCTCTTATTGAAAGCTTCTTAGCAAAAGGCATACATATTTATTTATGTTAGCTTAACTATCCCCTCAATCTGAGGTTAAGTACCGCGATTGATAGGGGAGAGATACGGAAAGTTATTCCATCCCGCAGGAGAGAGAGATTCGCCCGACCGCTCATGACTGACACCTACATGGTACTGACAGTAACTGGCATAGGCGTACTGCGTTGGTCTCGAGGCTCTCAGCGAAAGCAGTCCCCGCTTACTCTTCCAGAGTTGCCAGCTACTCCAATTAATAAAAGGAATTTAATAAAATTATTATCGAACTTCAGGAAGTTCTTATTAAAGCATATTTAAGCGAAAACAAAAAGACTTCGATAAATCTAGAAGCTAAGTAGGTGTAGTCTTAACAATCCTTTAAGCGTAGTCCTTCCTAGGAAAGACGTAGAAGGATACTGTAATTGAGTTGCACAGAAAAGAAGTAACTACGGTATGTGTTTATGAATTGACCGTATCGTATTCTCATACAGCAGAAACTCTTACTACCTTCTACTATCTTCGTTCTTTTCGTTAATAGAACGATAGAAAGAGTATATATATATATATATACATACATATATATATACATACATATATATACATATATATATATATACACACATATACACACACACACATATATACATATATATATCCTTAAGGAACGAAGTTAATCAAGGAACTCTTTATATCTTCGTGATTTCTTCATAAATCGCGGAAGAGACAGAATTCCTGTTCATCACTAGGGTTTACGGAAGGAAGTAGATATTTTCTATCCGCCATCATACCCAAACATCGATGAGATCTATTAATAAAAAACTCCCAAAGCTCTTGCCTCCTCAAAACGAGGGAAGAGCATGGATGAAGGAGAGAGTCCGCATTGAGAGGAACTGCCTAACAAAGAAGTCTTCTGAATAATGAAAATGGGGCTTCTCTTAGTATCAGAATCCTTCTGACAAAAGCAACGGCCGCCTCCTGTGCGACATCTGCACATTTGCCAGGGGAAAGTTTTTGTTCAGTTAAAAAAAATTCAAAGAGGAGTCTCGCGACTGACCTCTCTCTCTAATGAAGATTTTTGAAATCATTCTGACGCCTGGCGTCTGGATCCCTTGGCCTTGCGCCTAGCGCCTAGCGCCCTAGCGTCTGGATAGTTCCGCGCGCCTGGAATGTTCCGCACGCTAGACAGGAGACTCGCTCCTGGAACGTTCCGCTTGCGTGGAAGGTCCCGTGCGCCCTAATAGATCCGAGCGCCTCTAGTCTTGTTATACGAGCCTCTTGCCAGAAAACGTTCAATGGAAGCACCCTTCTGATTGCCATTCTACTATAAGGCTCCTTAGTTAGCCGTCTGTTTTCTCTTTGAAGGCGCCTTGCGCCAAGAAAAAGTTCTGGAACGCGGCTCGCACTCAGTTGCTGGAACGCGGCTCGCGTTTATCTGTATGAACGGAGGCTCGCGCTAGTCTGTTGGAACGCGGCTCGGCGCTAGTCTGTTGGAACGCGGCTCGCTGCTGGCTGTTTTGGAACGTGGCTCGCGCTAGCTTGCTGCTGGCTCTCAGCCTCTCGCTTAGTGAGTCAGTGTCTCTTATTCAGAGAAACGAGCAGATCGTCCGAACTTCTAACATGTATTTCTTCGTCGTGCTTTTTGGATGTAAGATGAAGAAACGAAGAACAGACGCATTTTTTAAAGGCTTTTTAAGGCTGCCTTTGCAATGGCTATCCCTGGCAGTCTGGGACGTTTTGACAAGATCCTGCCGAGGGAAGGGAAACGCCCGAATCGGTGGGGGATTCTCCCCATAATCCTCCGTAAGGCTTTCGACTTTCCGTTCTCTCTGGGCTTGTAGATTTGGAAGAGGTCTAGGCCTGAGAGCGAGACAGAGCCGATCGAACGCACCCTCTACTAATTAGGACGCCTTTCCAATGGCGAACTTGGCAGTCTGGGACGTTCTACAGATCCTGCCGAGGGGACGCCTGAATCGGTGGGGATTCTCCATAACCTCCGTAAGGCTTTTCGACTTTCCTTCTCCTCTGGGTATGTAGCTTGGAAGAGGTCTAGGCCTGAGCGAACAGAGCCGAACAGAACGCACCCTCCACTGCACTAACAGTAAAATCACTTCTTACCTTTCAATAGCTCGTATTTTGAGCTACATTCCTTTGTCTTCAAATTGCAATATGAATTTGAAGATTCTGTGAAGTAAGGAGATGAGGATACCACACTACTAGTAATGTTAATGCTCTAACTGCTCGTTAGTACGAGAGCTATATAACTTCTAAAGGAAGCGTAACTATTCTTCCTTACATCGTCAAGAAGGAAGTTAGCTCAATCAATTCTAACATTTACTACACGTTAATATGAATAAATATTAAAATTTTTCCTTCTTGCAAACTATGTGATTGTCTACCGAAAAGTTCGGTAGTTACACGTAAACAATTCTTCGAAATTTTCGAAGCCAAAGTTATCAAAACAAATTAATATGCGTATGCCGAACAAAGATCCAGTACTTCCCTGCAAAAGATAGCCCAGAAGATCGATGGCGATGAAATCCAAAATCAAGTCAGGAGGAACTGCAAACGTTGTTTACATTCCAAGCGACAGAAAAAAATATGATAGGGAAAACAGGAATGGTTCCTGGTCCTGCCACCCAGGGCAGGACGGTAGATCACCTGCCACCTACCTGCAGCGTGTGCCGCGAAATTTGAATTTCTGTCGGGGACGACAGAGTCTTAGCTATGTATATATCTGACAGGTAAGTTTGATTGTATGAAACCTTACTTTTATGCATTGGGTGCATTGAAAACTATGTAAACTGCATTCTTATGGCATTTTTCATAAAAAAAACTTCAAAATATATTGATTATTTTGCATTTTTTGGTGTCATATTTCATCTGCGAGATCATTGGTGTAGGCGTCGTAAACCCTGGAAAATAATTTCTGATGAATTTAATTGAAAAGTGCCTTCAACCTCGGACTTCATAAGCCGAACCCGTCGTAACCAGGGGACTGCCTTTGTAATTTGGTCAACAAAAATCAAAAAAAGAACTAAAGGTTAGATGCTCTCAGCACATATGCCATATCAAGAGGCTTAACAAATAATGGCACTGAGGATCATTGGCTTAAGACAGGCCACGCTATTAACTGGAATAATTCCTTGATAATCTGCAAGGTCAAACTTCACCACAAAAGGAATCTGTTGGAGACCACATTTTTATTGAAGCCATGTCAACAAAGAATTTAAATCTCCATCCTGGTTTATACCTTGATCCTCTTTCCTTGTCTCTTTTGCTCAAAGAACATGCTGCCCAGATTTAATAAAGTGTAACCCCCCCTTTCTGTTTTTTGCATATAAAGGTCTGTCAAATTCTATTGTATTCAGTGTGAACTTGAAAATGTTGAGTAAATTATGAAAGTACTTGTTCAAAATCCTGGTTTTCACTCATCTTCTTACATGGATTTTGTGAAGTTCTCAAGCATGTGTTTGTTTGTGCTACATTGGATTGGTAAGTTACTTGTATAAAATTGTATTTTATAGAACACCCCCTCTCCACTTATAGTGTCAAATGTTTCAGCTCGTCATAATTCTCGACAGCCTAATAAGTTGTGAGGAGGCTGGGTGGGTCTACTTTAACAGTAGGTAACTATTCAAAAAGTAAAATTTACTATGAAAGCTT
>NC_061089.1:5055645-5068145 GCF_015104395.2 Macrobrachium nipponense
AAGCTTTCATAGTAAATTTTACTTTTTGAATAGTTACCTACTGTTAAAGTAGACCCCACCCAGCCTCCTCACAACTTATTAGGCTGTCGAGAATTATGACGAGCTGAAACATTTGAAACACACTATAAGTGGAGAGTGGGTTTTTCTATAACATACAATTTTATACAAGTAACTTACCAATCCAATGTAGCACAAACAAACATATGCTTGAGAACTTCACAAAATCCATGTAAGAAGATGAGTGAAAACCAGGATTTTGAACAAGTACTTTCATAATTTACTCAACATTTTCAAGTTCACACTGAATACAATAGAATTTGACAGACCTTTATATGCAAAAACAGAAAGGGGGGTTACACTTTATTAATCTGGGCAGCATGTTCTTTGAGCAAAAGAGACAAGGAAAGAGGATCAAGGTATAAACCAGGATGGAGATTTAAATTCTTTGTTGACATGGCTTCAATAAAAATGGTCTCCAACAGATTCCTTTTGTGGTGAAGTTTGACCTTGCAGATTATCAAGGAATTATTCCAGTTAATAGCGTGGCCTGTCTTAAGCCAATGATCCTCAGTGCCATTATTTGTTAAGCCTCTTGATATGGCATATGTGTGCTGAGAGCATCTAACCTTTAGTTCTTTTGATGTTTGACCAATATACAGGCAGTCCCCGGGTTACGACGGGTTCGGCTTATGAAGTTCCGAGGTTAAGGCACTTTTCAATTAAATTCATCAGAAATTATTTCCAGGGTTACGACGCCTACAACACTGATCTCGCAGATGAAATATGACACCAAAAATGCAAAATAATCAATATTTGAAGTTTTTTTTATGAAAAATGCCATAAGAATGCAGTTTACATAGTTTTCAATGCACCCAATGCATTAAAAGTAAGGTTTTATTAGTATTTTTGATGATGTTCCGGCTTACGACGATTTTCGGCTTACGACGCGTCTCAAGAACGGAACTCCCATTGTAACCCGGGAACTGCCTGTAAATCTTATTACATTCATTACAAGGATTACTGTATACAATATTGTTTGAATTTGGCTGGCTATTTTTAATTAGTTTATTTCTCAAAATATTATAGAGACATTCCCCGTTTATTGGCACGGGTTCCATTCTCGGCAGGGTGCTGAAATGTGAAAACCACCATTAACCAAAACTTGTGATTTATGGCACTTATGACACCGATATCTGGTTAATGGCGCCTCCTTTAGGTATGTTATGACGCCATAACTTTATTATTGGCACCTTATGGCGCTGATAACTGGAACTCTGCATGTTACGGTGCCATAAAACACTGAATTGATGCTGCTAGACAAGTGCCATAAAACTGGATCGCTATTACCCGAGTCCGCAGATAACCTGGGACTGTCTGTATTTAAATACTACTAAGTTAATATCAATAGTTTTTAAAATGGGCACAGCAGGAATGAAATTAGGATGAAATTGTACACAGAGAATGTTCTCAAGTTCTTTTTAACGTTGGATTGTAATAGTATGTCTTTTTTGCTTTATTTTTACAAATTTCCCAAAAATATGGAGGGTAACATAATGAACCTCCAAGGTCAGTGTTCCCCCTGTATTTGTGGGGGGATGTATACCAGAACCCCTGCAAATAGTTAGAACCTCCTTTAAATATGCTTATAACTGCCTATCTTGAAAGTTCACATACCATATGTATACCTTAAATAACATCCTACTTCAAATATATCTTAAATTACTATCCTATTACTGCATTAATCTTTGAGGTTATAATATTAGTATAATTTCAAAGTCATCTTAAACATTTTAAGATTAAAAATATATTCATAGCACAACCAATAATACAGAGACAAACTGCTGATTTGGGGACATATATCTGCCCATCAAGAGTGAAATTATGAATTATTTCTGAGACAGAGATAATGATGATGGAGAGAGAGAGAGAATAACTCCTTATGACTCCATCTCCCTCCCATGCTTACCCTCCACCAATAGCATATCAAACTGCCATTTACTCCCTGCCCTCCTTTCTGGAAGTGGATAAAAAGACTGGAATTGAATTTAATATTATTTGAAAATTAGTATTGTAAATTATTATTTTATCATAAAATGTAGTAGTAACCTTAAAAATATATATACATAAACTTCTAACACTTCCAGCCAAAACACAGAGAGAGAGAGAGAGAGAGAGAGAGAGAGAGAGAGAGAGAGAGAGAGAGAGAGAGAGAGAGAGAGAGAGAGAGATTATTATTGATAGGGCTTAGTTTTTCCAGACCTCTGAGTCTTCTTAAGTAGACTCTTCTCGGGCTGGTGAGAAAGAGAGAGATATCCTTATTGAAAAGAGTGAAATGGATAGATTATTGTATTTCTTTAAAATACTATCACATGTGAATTTTGTAATTACAGTTATATTATTATTATTATTATTAACCTCTTACGCCGATTGGACGTATTAAACGTTGACATAAATTGTCTGTCGGGTGCCGATTGGACGTATGGTACGTCGATAAAAAAAGTTTTTTAAAAATTCGTGGAAAAATACTTATAGGCCTACCAGGCGAAGACTTTTGAATCACGGCCTTGGGGGATGCTGGAAGCTCATGGATCAAGGCGTTGTTTTGTTTACAATCATTACACAGGGCACAAGTGTGAATTTCTTTCTTATCGCACTAAAAAGTATCAGTGACATATCTCAGAAATTATTTCGTCACTTTGACATAATTTTAGCACCATTTTAAATTAGCCGTTACATGGAGTATTATATATGAAAATGTGGCGAATTTCATGTAGAATACTACAATTAAAAAATACTCATGATTGTAGCTTTTATCAGTTTTGAAATATTTTCATATAAATAACGATAAATGCCAAAATTTTAACCTTCGGTCAATTTTGACTGTACCGAAATGGTCGAAAAACGCAATTGTAAGCTAAAACTCTTATATTCTAGTAATATTAAATTATTTACCTTCATTTTGCAACAAATTGGAAGTCTCTAGCACAATATTTCGATTTATGGTGAATTTATGAAAAAACTTTTTCCTTACGTCCGCGCGGTAACTTCCGATAAATTTTTTTGTGCGATTGTCGTAATGTTTGCACCATTTTAAATTAGCCGTTACATAAAGTTTATTATTGGAGATAGCACAATTTCATGCACAATACAACTAAAAACAACCCATGGTTTTAGCTTTTATCAGTTTTGAAATATTTTCATATAAATAACGATAAGTGCCAAAATTTCAACCTTCGGTCAACTTTGACTCTACCGAAATGGTCAAAAAACGCAATTGTAAGCTAAAACTCTTATATTCTAGTAATATTCAATCATTTACCTTCATTTTGCAACAAATTGGAAGTCTCTAGCACAATATTGATTTATGGTGAATTTATGAAAAAAAAAAAAAAAAAATTTTCCTTACGTCTGCGTGGTAACTCTTCCGAAAAAAATCAGAAATTTTTTCGTCCGATTATCGTAATGTTTGCACCATTTTAAATTAGTCGTTACATAAAGTTTTATGTATGAAAATGTGCGCAATTTCATGTAGAATACAACTAAAAATAATTGAAGGTTGTAGCTTTTCTCATTTTCAAAATATTTGCATATAAATCACGATAAATAGAAAAAAGCCACGTTCGGTCAACTTTGACTCTACCGAAATGGTCGAAAAACGCAATTTTAAGCTAAAACTCTTACAGTCTAGTAATATTCAGTCATTTATCTTCATTTGGAAACAAATTCGAAGTGTCTAGCACAATATTTAGATTTATGGTGAATTTAAAAAAAAAAAACTTTCCTTCCCTCCGCTCGCGGATCGCAAATCTCCGAAATGCGTACGTCACATTCTCGTAATATTTGCTCCATTTCATATTAGGCGTTTCATAGAGTTTTATATATGAAAATGTGCGCAATTTCATGTAAAATACAAAAAAAATAATTGAAGGTTGTAGCTTTTCTCATTTTTGAAATATTTGCATATAAAAAAATATATATAAAAATTTTGACATTCGGTCAACTTTAACTCGTTTGAAATGGTCGAAAACTGCAATTGTAAGCTAAAACTCTTACATTATAGTAATATTCAATCATTTGTGTTCATTTTGAAACAAATTGGAAGTCTCTAGAACAATATTTAGATTTATGGTGAATTTTTGAAAAAAAAAAAATTTTACGTCTGCGCGTTACGAATTCATGCATCATTTTGTGATAATATTTTCTCTGTGTTGCTTTGATCGTTTTACAATGTTTTATATACCAAAATGATCGCAATTTAGTGTACAATACAACGAAAAAAAAATTAACTCGTTAGCTTTAACAGTTTTGCTCACAGCACGATTTGAATACAATTATATATGAAATTTTGTTTTTGTGCTATCATATATTGCATTATTTATATATGATAATGATATTTTTTTTCATTTCTGATGGTTGCATACTAAACTTCAGGCAATTACAAAAAAAGGAGCCAAAAGTGAACTCTTTATCTTGAAAACTAAGCGTGCTGGGATTTTTTGAAAAAAATCTTTTCTGCTTCCGCGCTCACTCCGAGACCCCCCCGGCATACAGGAGACAATTTTTATTATACCCCTTTGGCGTAAGACGGTTAATTGAAAGTATTAATAAACATATACATACATGTACCATAAAAATTCTCAGATCTCAGCAAAAGAGAGAGAGAGAGAGAGAAATTACATGAACATTTAATGGCAACATAACATGTTCGCATCCCCCATCACATTATGTATTTGATGTATTTGACAGCTTTAGTACCTAGAGTTTGAAAGAAAATACTGGAATTTCCTTCATTCTTACATAATTTTTAAATTTATAAACTATAAAATCTTACTAATTCACTATATAGTATTTTCCTTAATGAATTGATATTATTGCTGTTTACATTAATATTAATATTTGAAAATTGATAAATCATTTATGAATCATACAAAACATATGCATCTCGGTAAGAGGGACAGAGAGGACTATTATTTTTATTATATGAATATTTAATCTTATTAAACTCACCAATACTGTACAGTATTAATCAGTATTAATATTGAAAATTAGTCATTTTTTATCATAAAAATGTATGTAGTCATTAAAATAACCACAAAATACACTAATAAGTGAATATTTATTGTTAGAAAAAGCCGTGAAAGTAGAGTAGCTTCAGTTAAAAGCTTCAGGATGAGTTTTTCCTTGTTTTGATGTTTCTTAATGAAGTAGCACATTAGTTCACTTTTTCAGCAAAATTGCAGTTAATTGATTAACTACCCTTTGCCTAGTGGCAGACTGCAATGTAAACATTGGTTTGTCGAACTGATAGTTACATTTGCTACAGACCTGATATTGTTCAATACGTAATGCCGTTTCAGTAGCGAACTTATAATCGTTTGCTTAACTCATCTATACGATGAGTAACGTAACAACATAAAGTGTTGTTGAGTTGATAGAGAAGTAGAGTAATAATGTAACAATGCATTCACTACCATCTTTATCAAGTAGCGTAATAATGTAAACATTGCATTTGTTACCAGACTGATTTTGGTATTGAATTTTATTTCTTCAGGTCACCTCTTGCAGGATTAGTATTTATTGTTTGTTAATAAAGTCTATTGTTCATTACTGCAGCGAATTTGCAGTAAATTTAAACGCTTATCACCCTTTCCTTTTCAAAATTCAATAATATAGCAGGAGAATTTTTAGCTGCGATGGGGCTTTCGGAGGACGGTCTAGCCAAGATCTGTATAAGTGTTGCTTTAGCGGCACCTATGCTGAGCTTGGATCAACACAGGTAGCTACTAGCTAGCCCGGTAACATTGTATATCTGGCGCCAG
Source organism: Macrobrachium nipponense (assembly GCF_015104395.2). Classification (NCBI taxonomy): domain Eukaryota; kingdom Metazoa; phylum Arthropoda; class Malacostraca; order Decapoda; family Palaemonidae; genus Macrobrachium; species Macrobrachium nipponense. The sequence continues at coordinate 5,061,465 of NC_061089.1, forward strand.
AGCTATTCTCTCATCTGGCACTGAGCTAAAACCTGGCTGATCCTGTCTTTAGTCTTATGCTTGACTCAAGATTAAGTGATGAGTTTATCATACAGGCACCAGAGTGCTTAGTTGTGGCCAAGCTGCTATAGCGCCCAAGTTTCCAGTGGCAGCCGAGCACCTGGTGGGAGCTGAGCATTCAGTGTAGTATAAGCCACACAGGTGCTGTCTACAGTGCCAGATAACACTTGGCCCAGCTCCTTGTGCTCTTTTCTCCTGCTACTTGCCCCCCCCCCTTTTTTTTTTTTATCCACTTCCTCCTGTGCTTGGTGCCTTCTCTTCCTGTACCATTGCCAGTGTGTCAGTTTTACCACTGTTAACCTTATGATAGTGGAAGCAATGTTAACCTGATAATGGTGAAGGGTTGTGCAGTGGAGGGAGGAGGTGGCTATTCGTCCCTTGATTCTCTTAGACAGAAGTTCCCTGTCATACTCCCCTAAACCTGAGAGGAAGCAAACTGAAAGTCTAAGGGAGGTTGGGGGTTACACACAAGTGGTCACTGTCTCACTTGAACATGTTACTGGTTCCATATATTGACAGACAGCCGCTAGAAGGCATCTTACTGTTTGGTGGAATCAAAGCTAAGTGAAAAAACTAAGCAAACTCCCCACAGTTGCGTTAATTGTACAAGCTGACAAAATTCCCCACAGCCACACTTTCCCCTTTACGTTACTTTTTACCTGCAGGACAATTGGTTTAACAATAGGTATACCTGACACACAAAACACAAACACATACTCACCTCAGGCTCCAGATACACAGGGCTAGGCTGTGCTGTCCGCTGGATATAGGCTAGCCGAGACACAACCACCGCCGATAAATCACAACACAAACCAACCAACTGAGAACCACTACCCCACAACAACTTAACAGCCCGACAAATCACCTATCAGACGAACACCAACAGTTCGAAATGACACGACAACCACACAACTCGACCCTGCACAACAACCTGCCAACACCAACACTGCCCTAACCACCACTCACAGACACCGGAATACACTACCAACCTCTTCAACTTCATCACAACCAGACAAACACACGCACAACAACTTTACAACACCAAAATCAATCAAATAACACAACATCAACTGACCACCAATGGATAACTGCTGCCCAAACCAACTCTACGACTTCAACGAACGCCCTACTTCTTACGACTCCCATAACACACTCCTGCCACTGATATACACAACAGAGCGCCACAACAGACACGCTTACGACCGCCATTCAACCACTCCCATTTATTCTTCCACCAATCTCTCTCTCTCTCTCTCTCTCTCTCTCTCTCTCTCTCTCTCTCTCTCTCTCTCTCTCTCTCTCTCTCTCTCTCTCTCTCTCTCTCTCTCTCTCTCTCAACCCTTGGAGATGTTGTCAAATATAAACTCCAACATTACTCTTCCATAACTGGATGTGTAGTGGATGATCTAGCTCTCCGGCCCTATCAGATCTCCTAACCCCATTCCTTGTCAGACTTCTAAAAACTTGCGAGGTGGAATACTGTCAGTCTATGGGGTCCATAGGGTTAGGCCCTGGATAGTTACCCACTAGTCGAACCTGTTGTTGCAGGTTTTGACAGACAACCATTGAAAAGTCCATAAAGTGTGTTGCCTGACTTTGTATGCTACGGATCCTAGTTTTTCAGATTTATCTCAGGTGTTGAAAAGGTGTATCACCCATTTTTGGTGTACTAGAATAGATTTTGGAGATGGAGGAAGCACTCTTCTGGTCCCTGTTAGCTTGGAAAGTTATTAGTAGACCCTTCTTATGGACAAGGTCTTCCTAATACATGGATCTGGGTGTCAGCCTCATAACAGCAGAAGTGTTCTTTAGAGTCCTTAGTCCCTTTGTATTTAAATGTTTATCCGTCTGAACTTAGTCTTTTCAACGCTTTGGTGTTGGATTGGGAAGCCATCTTGGGGACAGGGGAATTTCCAGGGAGTGATCCCTGGAAAGATGGACCCTTCACTTTCTTCTTTCTTCTCATTAAGTTAGAAGTGTCTTCGCATAACCCAAAAGGTTTTTGACCTTGTTGAACTCAGGCTTTGGTAACCATTCAGACAGGACCACAGTTATAATGTTTTATGTAAGAAAGGTTCTACCCCATGTCTCCCTTTATGTTTAGGAAGAGTACTGTTTCTATGGACAGCTCAATTAAGCCTTCTTTTCCCTCAATTGGTGCATAGAACTTGAGTCTTATCAGACGTGCTATGACTTCAAAAGGGGACAGTTGATTCCCTGACTGCTGAATCTTAGGAATCTATGGGATAGATCTGTCTGGGTCCTGTTTGCCCCTTCAAGGAATCTGTGTCTTCCTCTTTTTGTGACCATACCATCCCTGTAGCATGTACTACATCAGATTCCATGCTATAGCCCGGTCCATCGAATCTCCTCTCCTCACACCCTTCATCATGATCAAGGAGGAACATACAATGTTTAGACTATCTCCAAGTTATGTGGATTGCTTAGTCTGTGTCATGGTTCCTGAACCTGCTTTGTTGTGGGTGGATCCTACAGGAGCCTCCTCACTGTGTCTTCTCAAATAACCTAGCTTCAAGAGAGCTGCTGAGATCGTCTGATTTCACCAGACAGATTCCTGATTGTACGGAGGATTACCAATTGGGAGGTCTTCCCTTACGTATTGCAGAGACCATTACAAGTCATGTAAGTGAATCTCTTGTCGTCTTCCAGACCAGGGGATCGACTTTCTGAAGCTTGTTTCTTGAGCCCTACATCTCCTCTGTGAGACAGCCCTGTCCATTTTGCAATTACATCATTATAAGGTATCAAACTATGCATAACTCATTTAAGCAAAGAGACAGTGTGTTGGCATCCCTATCTTATTTACCTTTAAAGTTCCTGACATGACAAGCATGGAAAAAGAAGATACAAGCAGTCCCCGGCCTACAATTGGGGTTTCATTCTTGAGATGCATCGTAAGCCGGAAAATCGTCAAAAATCCTAAGAAAACCGTACTTTCAATGTTTTGGGTGTATTAAAAACTATGTAAACTACATTTTTATTGCATTTCTCATTAAAAAAAAAACCTTTGTATTGATTATTTTGCATTTTTGGAATCATATTTCTTCTGTCAAATCGGCATTGTAAGCGTTGTAACATTGCAACATGCATCGTAAACCTGGAAATAATTTCTGATGAATATAATTGAAAAGCAACATAACCTCGGAATGTCGTAAGCCGAACTAGTCGTAAGCCGGGGACTGCCTTTAATTTACTTGTCTTCCCTGGAATTTTAGTCAAGGAAAGGGACTGGCCTAATACTTGGATCGTTTTCTTTCTTTCTTAAAAGTTTTATGGATATCCGTGTCTTCCAGGCATGCCAGACGTTCACCAGAGCTCATAGCTAGTCTAGCACCCTACTTTCTTGATACCAACAACAGCCCGGCGGTAGCTTTTACTATGAGCTGCTAATAGCACTCACTAGCTCTGAGGAGAATAGATTTTCCATTCTGTTTGAATATTCAGGTTCGAAGGCCATCTGGGAACTATGTTGTTTTAGCAAGAACTAGTCTCTTCTTCTGATTAGAACTCCTGACAACAACTACAGCCTGGTGCCAGCTCATTCTCTGGGAGCCTAAAGTACTATCTGGCACTGAGGAGGAAATAGACCTCACCTTCTCTGGCTTGACTGAATGGTCTGGTATTTCCTAGAAACTGGAATCCAGGGTGTCATTGCAAGAACGTGTCTCGTCCTCTGATTAGATCCAGCTTGGCCCTTTACTCTTATGGACTTCATCTTCCTAGACACACTCAGATTAGGAGAAGCATTTGCCTTCTTTTAGCAAAAGCTAAAATGTTAGAACACTTTCTACATCATTAGCTTTCAGGTGCTATATATCTCATGTCCATTCACCATTTGACCTGTTTCTCATGATTTTGAGTGAGTTTTTAAGTGTTTAAAAATTTGGCAGTACCCTGCAAATTTTAGTTACTGGCATAGTGTCACTGGAGGAAGCATGGGATTCTCTCCTATTGTCCAGACCTTCACCTTGTAGTGAAGTGTCGAATTTTCGGGAGCTGGGAGGGTACAATATACCAGGAACACCTGACACTTTTAGTGGATGGGTTGTGGTTTTACTTCAGTGTAGGTGACAACATAATCTGGTTGTTTTTATGGTACTGCACCCAGGACAAGGGCACCTTGAAAGTTAATGATAGCCATGCACTAGATAGTTCCGTGGCTGCATAACTTTCACTGATGCTATGTTAGCGATGGGATTACTCCTTTGCTACAAAGCTCCCCTCAAGTAGAGGCGGCCCTCAGCTTTTCTTGCTACGCCACTACAGATTAAGCTGAGCACCAACCAGGGGCAGTTTCTACTTAAGGGGGCCGGCCGGCTAATGCCGTTTTTTAACGACAGGACTTTGACATTCATACCACTTAATAAGGTGACTTGGGACATCTCCAAACCGAAACCGCAGTATGATTTTCGCCTCTGACCTTCGGTTTTGTGACACCAGGGCAATTTATCCCGAAAATAACCATTTTTCAAATTCTATCTCCTCCCTTGATATTTAATATTAAAACCTGGGATTACTACTATATATAGACCTGATGTCGACCTCCAATCAAATGGAGAGTTTTTTTTTTCTAAAAGTCATTTTTTTGCTAGATATGAATTTTTCAATATGGTAAAAAAATAAACCCACCCTATAAATTACAAGAAAAAAATTTATAAAAAAAAGACGAAACAAAAATTGGAAAAATGGCTCTATTTGATTGTTCTATAATGTCTTTCTGAGTTATATACCAAATTCCAATGTTATAGCTTCAAAACTAAGTGAGGAGATAGATTTTGAAGGTCAATAAGTATAGTTTTGAGATACGGGCGTTCAAAGTTTTCCTTCGTATTTCTATAAAGACATGGTTAATAAATAATGATTATTATGAATGATATATCTTTTTGTGTATTAATAAACCAATACTATTTTATTTATCATAATTTAATCATAAATGATAATCCCTTTGCTCATATATCGTAGCCTGGGGCACTGCTTGAGGCAAGATGGGGCACTCCTTCCTACGTAACCCCCTCTCTACCCCTTCACTAACTCGGCTTATTACAGCGAATTTTCTTCTGTATGTTAGCGAGATGTTTTCCTTGTATTTTCCTCTTTGGCATGATGACATTCTTGCCGAACAAAGATAAACAAAACGTAAATGCAAGAGAATGTCAGAGGTGAGACTCGAAGGTGTACTCTCTTTTTACAAAGACAATTTAATAAATCATGATTATTATGATTCATATTCCATTTTGGGTATTAAAAACCAAAACTATGTTATTTATCATAAATGAAGATCTCTTGCTCAAAGATCGTAGCCTTGGGCACAGTGTGACGTGTGCTGTCAGGCAAGAAGGGGGCGTTACTAGACAATCCTCCCCTCTCTCTTCACTAACTACTCGTATATTATGATATTCTGTAATAATACTTGAGCAATTTTTCTTCGTCTGTATGTTAGCGAGATGTTTTCCTTGTCTTTTCTTCATTGGCATGATGAACTTCTTGCCGAAACATACATAAACATACGTAAAAGCAAGCGAATGTCACGAGGTGAAACTCGAACGTGTAACCTACTTGACGTCTATGGTCCAACTGATTCATGATTGAACCAGATACTCGCTTCAGACGCTTCTGCTAGCCACGGAATCTCTACAGATGCCATTTCTCACAATTTCTTTGCCAATAATTATCAAAATTTACGATAACAGAAGAAATATTGCATTTTCTTGTACGGATGAATGTTTTAGGCTTATTGAGTTATGTTTACTAATTACCCTGTAACTACGCAAGTAAGAGGGTTGAATTTTGACGAAATATTTCGTATACGTATTCTCAATTGCCATATGAAGCTCCATGAATTTTTTCATGACTTTGCATTTTTCGCCCTATACCACCATATATAGGGGTTCCGGCCGGCCCCCTTAAGGCTCTTTTGACTAACAAGGAATGACTAGCACTGTTTTTAATGCTAGCAACTTTTCTATTTAAATTCATTACATGACTATTGCTTTGGAGTAGAATATATCTGGGCATCCCACCTCCTGTCAATGTGGAAATCAGCTATGTCATTACTTGGTAAGTTATATAAAAATGACATTTTTTATTATAAAATAAAGTTTCATATATATGTACTTACTAAGTTATTACATGATCAGAGCCCTCCCTCCTCCCCTCTGATGGATATAAGCTTACTATGCGGAATTAGTATTTCTGCTGTTGTTCCTAACCCTCTTGTTAGGGGCCACGACTGGTGTCACCTACACAGAGCAGCAGTGTCGCTACCTCAAAATTTGAATCTTAAAATGTTAAAAATAAATTTATTGCAAATAAATGAAACTAATAGGTATGTAATTACTTGTCAAGTATAATTATATTATATATATATATATATATATATGATAATATATATATATATATATATATATATATAATATATATATATATATATATATTGATATATATATAATATAATTATATATATATATATAATATATATATATATATAGTCATATATATGATTATAATTATATATATATTTATATATATATATTATATATATATATATATATATATATATATATATATGTATAATATTTATATATATATAGTTATTTTAAT
>NC_061089.1:5070645-5075223 GCF_015104395.2 Macrobrachium nipponense
ATGGGTAGCTGTGAGTACTTTCTCCACATTTCTGAGCTATATGAACTCTTCTTTATTAATGTAGTTTCGCTGGCAAGATAGATGATCAATCTATTTCTGTAGCGTCTTTCTCTTTTCACTGTAGGGCAATGAACATTTAGGTGTCAGCTAGCCCCAAGTCTGCATCCACCAAAGTCTTACACACTCATGAAGAGCAGCATAGGTTGTGATATTTTATTAAGTGAAGAATAAAGTTTCATGCTGAACACACACTACAGATGATACAGAAAATATTCCAAATATGAACAATAGATGTAGGCTAAGTTACAGGTACCATTATCTAAAATCAAATGAAAATAACAGTAGAGGAGGTCAGGACTCTGAAGTCCATACTTTTATTTCATAGCGATTATTTTTTATGTAAAATTAAATATGGTTTGTAATTAATATGGAAACATAAAGAAATTTAATTAGATCTGTGTCACAATTACATATAATGTACATACTGTTATTATGGTTGCCTTCCCATAGGAGATATGCCACATGCAGGTGTGCCTTGTCTGTCCCTCTATAGATTGTATGTAAGGTTCCTTGAACCCCAGCTACATTGTTATCTGCTGTTCTTTTTTTTTTCCCCATCCAATTCTTATGGTCTATTCCAGTAACTTGAAGAATACCTAGCTCCAGTCTTCACTTTTCATTTAAGAACAAATCCTTAGGGAGACCCCTGAGAGAGATTCAAATTATTACCTTGGTTGCTGTATTCCCATCCCCCCTCCTGTTGATGTATATCTCTAGTCCAAGGACATAACCAGTTAATGAAAACATTTAGCAAGTGATATAGAGGGCAGCTTCTCATGAGGGAGTCTCATCTATAGGCTTAACAACCACTCTGTTAAATATATGCTATTTTCAAATCTTGACTTTCCGTCTGACACTGAGCACTAGCAATTACTTACATATGATATGCTTTATAAATTAAATTCCTCTGGTTCCTTGTTGGCAGCGCGGGGAATTGCTCTCAGGGTCCGGGTTCAATTCCCCGCTCTGCCAACATGGAATCAGAGGAATTTATTTCTGGTAATACAAATTCATTTCTTGATGTAGTTCAGATCCCAATATAAGCTGTAGGTCCTGTTGCTAAGTAACCAATTGGTTCCTAGCCACATAAAAATATCTAATCCTTTGGGCCAGCCCTAGGAGAGCTGGTAAACAGCTCAGTGGTCTGGTAAAACTAAGATATACTTAATATATAAATTTTATAGGTACAAGTTAATTGCTTTTATAGTGGGTGCCCTCCTTCATTGGCATACAAACAGTAGTATTAAAGTTGCAAAGTAAAAAAAAAAGGGGCGGGGGAGTTTTTAATCCCTCCTCAGGTAGAGAGAGATCAGCCATTTTTCCACCTCAGGTAGAGGTGGGTCTGACAGACCTGATAAATAAAAAATACAGAAAGTGGTTTTTTATACAAGTAACTTACCAAGTAATCACTTGGATAATGGTTATGCTTGCATGGCATCTAAATTCAAAATTCATGGTAATGCGGCTGTTGCCAAGATTGGGGCGTGACAGGCCATGATCCACTGCAATTGGAGTGTGGAAACAACAGGAGCCATTCAACGTCATTCTGTTCTGTGCCACGCAACCGACAACACATTGATCTCTGCGCTTCTGCTTTCCTGATTTACCGGTTGTTCTATGCTGAAGTCGGTGATGTACTCACTTTAGTTTACTGAAGATGTTGCCTATTTTGGTTTTCTTTTACAATCAGCTTTTTGCTATGTCTGATTCTAGCACTTCAAGTCTTCGCTGTTGGAGCGATGGTTGTAAGACTAAACTAACTAAGCTTTTTTGTGATGCACATACCATGTGCACTAAGTGTAGGGACCATGCCCACTAAGTGTAGGGGACAAGTATATTTGAGGGAGGTTAATTGTTTTTAATGCAAGGAATGGGATGATAGTAGATGGAAGATGCTTGAGTGTCATCATTATGAACTTGAGAAGAATAGGCTTAGGAAGGCGGTTGCTCGTGCCGAAAGTAGGCCCCCTTTGAGTAGAGAATCTTCTCCTAAGCCTAAGACAGACTACTGTTTGGCTCTTCCTTCTAACCCTGGACATAATCTCTGTCCTATCCTCAGTTCTCCTTCTATTCTTCCACATACTCCCATGCTTCTGACCCTGATGCCATTGCTAGTCTTAAGTCAAGATTAAATTCTAAGTTTGATAAGTTGTAAGTTCAGTGTCAGAGATAGGGCCGTCCCTTCGTGTCCTTATGAATAAAATTGAAAGAGTTACTTGTGATCAAGTGTTTGGTAACAAAGTGTCAAGTGATGTGTTAGTTGAGGAGGTGGCTTCCTGTCCCATTGGTGCTCCTAGACAAAGGTTACTCTCCTGCTTCCCAATCAATGCACATGGAAGAAATGCATCAGAGTCCAAGGGAGACTGACAGGGTTTGCCCACGGGGTTGTTGTCCCCTCTTTTGAACCTTGGGTGACAGACTGCCATTGGAAAAAGGCATGTCGATGGATGTGTGTCACTTGTTGTCTAGCTCAGATTAGATTCAAACCATGGCGTTGATTCATCCTGGCCATTGAAAGGCATGTAAATGACTTGGCTCTCGCTTCTCCCCTACCAGTCAAATGTCACAGGGACACTGATAATAGGTCAAACAGAGATGCAAATCTTATCACTTAGCCCCCACTGTTGTGTGAAATCAAGGAGATGAAATTCAAAAGATTAGTGAAAGAAGGAGAGCACTGTGGATTTCCAGGACAAACACGGCTAATTCTCAGCCATCAAGGCACAAAAATCTTCTCAGATCACTTCAAGAGTGATGATTATTATTAATTGTTAGTGTAATTAGTGATAATGATGAATAATTAAAGAAGCCTATGAGATGAATATTTCATAAAGCAATTCATTAACAGTCACTGTATTCTCTGTCAAATGATAGATGATTTAAAGCCACTTGGAAGTATTTTGGTCAACTAAATGTTTAAAACTTAAAATAGTGGATAGTGAATTACGAATTTGTTAAAATTGACAGTAAATATCAAAAGTGCAAAAAAATGGCTAATGTTATCAAAAATTTCCCCTGACTGTGGTTTCTATGTCCCTGGATAGGGTGGTACCCATGATGATCTGGCATGAAATTAAAATATGTAAAATTTTAACAAAATACATGAACTGAAAGATGGACTCGTGCCAATGTACAACTTACAACTTACAAAAGGAAATCAACTTTAAAACAATTGACAACGAGGTCCCAAATGCACACAAGGACAAGAAGGAAAATTTTAAAATTTTTTTAAAAACCATGGAAAAATCCCATGACAGCAGTCTAAAAGTGTCACTGTGTCACTCACAAAAAATCCTTATTTGTGCAACATTTCGCCTATTCGATTTCTTTGATATCGACTTTCAAATGAACTACAATATTTCATATGTCCAAAATCACATTTATCACTTAAGTCTATGGAGGGATATTTATTAAATTGCATCCCAATGTGTAACAAAGGTAACTATCCCTTTGTTATTTAGAAGTTTCAGTTTATTTTTATATATCTTTCACACTGCAGGCTCCAGTGATTCAGTGTAATCAATTTTCTATTTGTGAATTGTCCTTGCTTGCCATTTTTTGTAATATGGTTCATAATTCCATAGAATAACAACCAAATTTGATGTTTCCTTTGTTTACACTGCTTGACCTAAAAGATGGCAGCGGCTTATCAGGTGCTCATCTGCTGTGACATCATAGGAAAGCTATATATAGCCCATAAATTCACTAATAGCAACTTTTAGACTGGCTAAAATTCACTGGGCAGCTCATGAGAGACTTAGTTGGGTTCTTGACTTCAAGGGAGCATGTACTGCCTCTCTGGCTTACAAGACTTGTTTTTTGTAAATTCACTCATAAGTATACAAGGGGTTGCTGCTGGTTTTAGTTCTTATCTTTTATGATAGTATGTCAGTTATAAGTGTAATTTTGCAAAGAAATACATATTAAAAAAACATGCAGAAATCCAAAAAGTTAAGTTATCGCATCTTTGTTCTCAGTAGTAAGTTTACATAGATATCATACAACATGCACAGAATTTGTTACTACTGTCAAACTTTGGTTTTTGTATGCCTCTTGTCGTATGTTTTGGTTTTCATAAACTTTTTTCTACAAAATTTTGTCTCGGTCATCATACGTTTCCTCGGTTTTCGTACACTCGGAAACGCTCTATCCGGGGGCCCAGTGTATGACCGGGCCACCCCGTATCGAGCGCCCAAACAAAGCATCCCACCTTTTTTCATAACCCATTTTGCTTTTGTGTTCGTTGGTTTTGTGCTTTTTCTGTTTGTTTATTCGAGTGTAAGTGCTAAGTAAGACATCTTGGGGCCAAAGCCAAAGAAATTTCAAGTGCTAGCCCTTTTGTAAAAAAAGGCAAGAAACACCAGAATTTAAAAAAGAACATGTAGCAGTGTTGGAGGAAGTTACATGCCAATCTCAGTGAGTGAGAAAATGCTTACAACAAGTACTGCTATTAGTGAATTCAAGGCCAGTAGAGTCTGGTTTGAAAAATGCAGGAAGCGAATAGGCATACATACTATG
>NC_061089.1:5075723-5222162 GCF_015104395.2 Macrobrachium nipponense
ACTATGAAAGCTTATGTTATTTGGGATGAATCTTACCTGCTGATAAAGATAGTAGATTCCCACTTTGAGAAAAGGATGGTGGGTAGTGCAACTCAACAAAATTGGCTCAGTCAAGCATGCTAAGAGCTTTTTGTATGAAAGCTAAAACATTCTTACTTGATCTGGAATCATTCCTGAATAATACTGCTGTGTGCAGCAAGAGCAGACCTTGCAGAGAACACTGCTTCCTTTTTAGAAAGAACGGAAGTGGTGAGCCTGGTTTTGAAAGCCCAAAAAATTACAATCAGCTAAATTACCCAAAAATACTAATGTGCACTCCTATACTACAACAAATGTATCTTCTTGTTCTCCAGTAAACCAACATCCAGAATTAAAAATTAAAGAGCCTACAAGAATGCTCTTTCTTTAGGTTCAAGAAAAACTTTACCCACTATTACCAGCAGACTTTACAGTTACGAACGAGAATTATTTCTACTCTTCAAGACAATGTGTGGCAAAAACTGAATTGCAATTTCATTACGCCACTTTAACCCCATCCTCAAGTGACAAGTCCTTCAAAAAACTAAATAATATAGCAACCCCTCTTATACTATGAATACTGACCTTAAATGAAGGTAAGAGATCTGAATCTAGTTTTTCATGACCTAGTCTGATTAAAAGTCTATCAAACGAAGACATCATATTCTTAGGCAAGAGAGTGTTAGGCTTTCTAACACAACAAAAATAAATGGTTAGCTTTGCCCCTTACAGGCTTTAGCCATTTGAAACTAATTCTAATAGCCATATCCATTAGCAAGGTTAAATTAAGAATCCTTACTGTTCTTGGTTATAGCTTTGCTTAAACATGATTCTTAGCTCTGAATAAAGGCACAAATGAAAAAATAGCATCTCTTTTACAAAAGCTGATCTTGCTGGAGAATGCTTGCAACTCACCTTTTTTTGCTGCCACATTAAAAAGGGTATCTTCATAGTCAGAAACTTCAAAAAAGAAAACTGATTCCAAAGGCTCCAAAGGGTCTATAGATAAAAATGTCAAGTTCACGTCTACATTCCATGACAGATACTGACACTGAACTCTGGGAACTTCCACCTCAAATGATCTAAACATTTTTTCAAAGTCTGGATTGTTAGAAACATCCAACTGCACATGATGCAAAACTAAGGAAAACATGGATCTATACCCTCGTATAACATCTGACAAATTCTTCCTGTATCTAAGAAAGTGAACTTAATGAAGTTGTCTAAAGAGGTAAGGATGCTGGAAATCCCTCTAGAATGATGCCAGCAGCAGTATACACAACCACTGCCTTTGATACAAAGCCAAAGTTGTCACTCATCTTGATATAAGGGTAGATTTCTTAGAGACCTTAGAAAACCACTCAGAGGAGATGGTTGAGTCTCCAATTAGTTAAGCTTAGCATGACAAGGCTTTGGTGGAATCATGTGGAATTTGTCTGAGTAGATCCTTCCTTAATGGAAAAATTGAAGGAAGATCTATATGAGCTATAAAATTTGGAAACTATTTTCCTTGAGGCCACAAAGGTACTATGAGTCATTCTCCATTTCTTTGCTTCCCTAACTTGTTCATTACGTTCCTTATTACTGCAAAAGGGGGGAAAAGCATAAGCATCTAGGCTGGGCAATCCTGAAGAAATGTGTTCACTGCCCAAGCTTGAGAGTCCTGGCATCGAGAACAATACACTGGTACCTAGTTTCCTATTCATCGAAGTTGCACATGAGTCCATATTTGGAGCTCCCCACCGACTCAATAGCAACTGGCAGACTTGTGGATATAACCATCACTCTGTGTACAATTAAATGTAATGGACGGGCCCATATTCGCAGGGGACATGTGCAGATGCCTGCCCCTTGCGAATAGCTAGAATATGTGAATACTTAGAAATCCTATAAAAATGCTTGAAACTGCCTATTTTGTTAGTTCAGACTCAAGGAAAACCAACAAAACATTTCTTTGCCTGGACTTTTTAAATAGTTTGATCACAAAAAGTGCATTTAATCATGAAATTGATATGAAAATACAATAATTTGTGAATATTTCTCATAGAAAAATATGGCAAATACACAAATTTCCCATGAATAATGGGTAGATATGGTCCATAGAGAAATCTGCGAATACTCAAGTCCACGAATTTCAAAAATGGGAATACAGGAGGGTCCACTGTATGCGTGAGAGATCTTTGGGGTAACTATTTTTGATGGACGAATATCAACCTTTTATGCAGCAAATGCATTTCATCCAATTTTATTCCAAACCAAACAAGTTTTAAATTTAAAATCAAGATCTTTATTCAGTCTCTCTTTATCAGGAGGAAAATATTAAGTTTAATATAAAAGAATTTATCAGTGTATTATACATTATTCTCGAAAACTGTGGTTACACAACTATAAAGTAAAAAGCAAAATGTATTAAAATGTTCTACATTTGGAATTCATCAACAATAATGGTGTAATGCCAGAAATGAAGTTTAAAATCTATCCTAACAGCTAATTAATTCTAGACTAATGATGCAATACATAAGACATGCCCTACAAATAAATATTCTACATTCACTGCCTTAATCTCTCTTGAGCTTAAAGTACTGAAAGCTATCAGCTGGGCAATCAAATGATCAACGAGAACATCATTACTATACCTCTGAATCTGGTCGACACAGCTTTGCCCCAAGAGCAAAGCCACCACCAACTCCCAAGGTACCAAAAGCTCCTGGATCCAACCAAGTCAGAGGACCTCTGGGCCTGGATAATAAAATTTTCATCTTACTTAACTTCCACTAATTAAGTTAGGCCAAAGTTTTTATGATTACAGATCAAAATAAAAATGTTCATAAACCAGGTCAGAAATTTGAATTTTTTCTAGTTACACAAAGAAGAAAATAGTTCATCCTTTCCAAAAATGCTAGACTAAAATTCTTCATGTACCTTGTGACCTAATTATTTTATACCTTTAAGTTATGGAGGAAAACTCAGCAATAATGCTTCATTAGAGAACACACACACAGTGACTAAAGTTACCGTATGCTAACAAAAATGACATTTTTATAATAAAATACAATTTTATGTATACTTACCATGTAGCTACATAGCTATAGTTTCTAAATCCATCAGCAGCTACAATATTTGAAATTTACAGTAGCAGTAGTTTGTTTTGATTACCTGTTAAGAGAGCTGTACAGATGATTGATGATTACTGCCTCTAGAAGACACTCGTCTTAACTCGTAAAGACGTGGCAGCATAGCCAGGAGTCGTCCTCTACTTAATGGGATCAAAACAGCTAAGGAATAGTCCATGGCTAGCATGGTCAATCAAAAAATGCCCCTGCCCAGGGCGCAGTACCATACAATATCAAATTTACCATACAATATCAAATTTACCTCCAAAATTATTAAAAAATTCATACCCAACTATAAACTTGACTGAAAGGTACTCCCAGTACACCAATAATACCTCCAGGCTCCCCTTAAAACTCAACAACCTTATTCAAGGTGAAGAGACTAGAATAGAAAGAAATGACTTCCTACACACCCTTACCCAATACTGTGCCAGCCGCTCAATACAGACCCAGGGTGCAGCAATTTTCATAAACTGTTTATGAGAGAGTTTATGCTGAAAAGAAAGCATCATAGCCGCTGCTCTCACCTTGTGAGCCTTCACTTTTAGTGTATCAAAAACAGTTTCTTTAACTTGGGAATGAGACTCTACAATAACATTACGTAAAAAGAATGCCAGGGCGTTTCTAGACATCGGGCGAGAAGGATTCTTTACAGAACACCATAAATGATCAGACGAACCCCTAATTTTTTCTGACCGGACACATTTAACATTACTTCTTCTGGTCCTACTAAGTCGTCAAATTCTTAATAATGAAAGAACAAGGCCACGGCTTGGAAGGAGTCTTGTTTTTCGATAAAAACCCCAAGGTTAATGTGCATACAGCATTACCTTGAGCAAATCCTACTCTCTTGTCCATGGAGCTTAGGTCTCTCGCCCTTATCGCTACAGAAGGCTACCAGGAATAGGGTCTTTCTCGTCAAATCTCTCAATGATGAACTGCACAATGGCTCAAAAGGAGGTTCTGACAGCCATTTACAGACTACATCTAGGTTCCAAGATAAGATCTATGAGCCTTTACGCTTTTCTGTATCAAAAGATTTAATGAGATCCGAAAGATCTTTGTTCGTCGATACATCCAATCCCCTGTGTTTTAAGATCGATCCCAACATTGCTTTATATCCTCTGATAGTCGAGGCAGACAGCTTCCTAGCTGTCCTCAAATGTAACAGGAAATCCACTATTTCTGTTATAGATGTCTTAGAAGATGAAATGTCATGTTTCTTACACCAGGATCTAAAAACTGTCCACTTTGCCAGGTAGAGATCACTTGTAAGCAGTCAGGGACAGAGTGGACACCCCTTGATGGAACCTCCTAAAGTGGGGCTGTCTGATTAGACCGGTTGTCTGTGGAAGTAATATTGGCCAATCCACCAGATCTAGCAGATCTGGAAACCATTCTTGTGCTGGCCAGAATGGAGCAATGAGGGTCATTGAGATGTTGTGGTGAGACCTGAATTTGTTGATGACATCTCTCACCATCCTGAATGGAGGGAATGCATACTAGTCTTTGTCTGACCAGTCCAAAAGCATCGCATCCATCGCCCATGCTTTCGGGTCTGGGGCTGGCGAACAGTATATAGGGAGACGATTGTTTTTACTGTGGCAAACAGATCTAGCATTGGTTTGCCCCAAAGTTTCCATAGATCGAGGCACACCAATGGGTTCATCATCCACTCTGTGGGAAGGACCTGTTTCTTGTGGCTTAGTTCGTCCGTGAGTACTACATTGTATTTCCCCCGAACAAACCTTGTTACCAATCTGGTTTGGTTCTGTTTCGCCCATAAGACCAAGGTTCTTGCTGTTTCGCAAAGAGAAAACGGGTGGGTTCCTCCTTGTTTTCTTATGTACAAGAGCGATGTTGTACTGTCCGAATGGACCGTCATAACTCTATTGCGGACCTCATCCTCAAATTCTAATAATCCCCTGTGGATGGCAGTCAATTCCTTCCGATTGATATGCCACTATTTCTGTTGCACATTCCAAGTCCCTGAGACTTCCTTGTTCCCTAGTATTGCTTCCCAACCTTGATCTGACGTATCTGAAAAGAACACTAGGTTGGGGCTCAGCGGTAGAAGAGACTTCCCTTCTTAAAGTCTTGTCTTTTAACTTCCACCACTGCAGGTCCTCCTTTATCTCTTTTGTGATTTGGAACACAAGAGAGTCTGGAAATTTCTTTCTGTTCCAGTTTGCCCTGTGGACGAACTGTAGATTCCTCATATGCAGTCTTCCCAGTGACACGAACTGTTCTATTGGGGATAGCGTGCCCTATAGACTCATCCATTCCTTCGCTGTGGGGATGGAAAAGTGCAAAAACTCACCGAGTCTATCCTCATCCCAAAATAGACTAGCTTCTGACATGGGAGTAACTGCAACTTTTGCCAGTTTATTAGCAGTCCTAATTCCTGAGCTAATGACAGAGTTTTCTGCAGGTCCTCCATGCACTTTCTCTCTGTTTGTGACCGAAAAAGCCAATCGTCTAAGTATAGGGATACTCTTATCTCGATTAGATGTAACCATTACGCAATGGGAGCTGACTTGAGTGAAAACTTGTGGGGCAGTTGAAAGCCCGAAACACAGCGCTCTGAATCGACAGACTTTGTTCTTGAAGACAAACCAAAGAAATTTCTTTGAGTTCTGGTGAATTGGAATATGAAAGTAGGCGTCTTCCATATTGATGGAAATCGTCCAATCCCCTGACGGATTGATGATAGGACCATCTGATTCATCTCCAAATTGGTTCAGAGTGTTTATGTCCAACATGGGCCTCCAGCCCCTGATGACTTGGGGACTACAAATAGACAATTGTAAAACCCTGGGGTTAACGGTTCTTCTACTAACTCTATTGTTTTTTTCTGCAAGAGGGGCGAAACCTCTCCCGAAAGGGCAATCAATCTCTGAATCTTCCGTGTAGGCTCTCAAAACTATTGGAGCGCTTGATAAGGGAGGCATGCTCTTGAACGGAATATTGTAATCTTCTCTCAAGACCTCTACAATGCAAGATTCCGCTCCTCTTGCTTCCCAGTTTCTCCAAAACTGCTGAAGTCTTGCTCCCACAGGTGCATGAAGGACTAACACATTATCTTGTGGCAGAGGATTTGGTTGTGGACTTTTTGATAGATCTCAGGGTGAAGCGTACTCTACCCCTCAATCTAGGGAAATACTATCTAGCAAAGCCCCTGCACCGAAAGGGTTGAGCGCTCATGGCAGGTGAAGGACATGTATTGGGAATCAAGTCTCAAGGGCGTTTAGTAGATTGCGTAAGAAGGTCTTGTGTTGCCTTTTTCTGCAACTCCGAAGAAATTTGAACTACTGTATCCTCTGGGAAAAGGTACTTTTTGTCCAGAGGTGAAAGAACACCAAAGTTCTCTCTTCTTTAGAATGCCTAAGGTGAAAAGAGAGGCTAGTTCTAAGGATCCTTCTCTGATGTCTGCAAACGAATCCTCATTCATTGTTGTACAATCTTTGATTTAACGGCTCAAGGCTCCTACTGTCCAGTCAAGGAAACTTATCACCTCAAAAATCCTGAAGATATTTTTGATGAGATGATCTAACTCTGAAGCCAAAAACATTATCTTGGCTGAATAAAAAGCTGATCTTCTAGCAGAGTCAATTAGTCCAGAAAAGTCTCCCTGGGCGGAGGCAGATAAACCCAGAGAGAGCTTCTCTGGTCTTATAATATAAATGTCTCCTTGTGGAAAGACAAAGAAGAAGGAAAATTGAAGTTCACTTTGCCTTAATCTCTCTTCTCTTCACGCCAAAGGTTAATCACTTTCAACACCTTCTGTGTTGAAAAAGAACACTAATTTAAGCAAATTAGAAGAATCCTCTTGGTTGTCTCTCATGTAGGAAGACTCTGGTGAAGCGGGTGCCACTGGCGAGAAAGAATCAGAAAAATTTGTTAAAAAGTAAAACAGTAGCGATTTGTAGGCTGTCAGAGACGACTCCTTATCATCATCATCATCATCTTCTTCTGCTGATGAAATCAGCGACAAGTTCTCGAGTTTGAACAGGAGGCAACAAAGACTGTATAAAGTCCAAGATGCTGTCCAACTTGTTCTGAATGGTTCTAAACGAATGATCGGAGGTAGCCATAGCATGTGACCCTGTCAGTAAGACAGAAGGCGTAACTGTTGCTAAAGTTTGACTAAGAACTTCATACTAATCCGGCTGCACACCTCGCTGCTTGGATACTTATGGCAGCTCGGGCGCTAATGGATGCTTGGGCGCTAATGGACACACAGGTGCCAATGGACACTCGGGAGCCAATGGATGCTCGAGCACCGATGGATGATCGGGCGCTAATGGACACTCGGGAACCAATGAACTTTTGGGTGCCAATGGGCGTTCTGGCAATCGAGAAAACTGTCGCCAATCGATGCTCAGGAGCTGGTGGGCTTTTGTGTGCCCCCAACTTCTCTTGAATTATCATAGGCTCCAGTACTGTAGGAATCCTCTGCGCTGATGGGTGCTCATACACTGGACGAGGCTCCTACACCCAAGAAGTCTCATGAACTACAGGTGACACTGGTGGAAACACTACCTGTTCTTCTGCATAAGAAGAACGAGCAGGTGCCGATAAGATCGCAGGAATCTTACATTTCTCAATACTCGTGGAAGGTACAGGACGCTCTGAGCCTTTCCTGCCTGCAACCTCCAAGAGTACCAGAGGAAGACTTTCTCAATGAGGATCGAGACTTAGGGGATGAAATACTCTCACTATGGGGTCCCTCTCCTTTTAGATCTTGAGAAAATCTCTCCGGAGAGTCCAAAAAACTACATGAAGGTTGATCCTCTTGAAATGGATTACACTGGTCCCCCAGTATTCGCAGGGGATGTGTACCAGACCCCCCCGACTGAACCCCTATAAAGAGGCTTAAAACCTCCTATTTTGTTAGTTAAAACTCAAGAAAAAACCACTAAAAATGTTTATACGTTTTTTACCTTTTTTTTTAATAGTTTTATCACAAAAAGTGCATTTTATGATGAAATTGATAAAAAACAGGAATTTGTGGATATTTCTCATGGAAAAATACAGCGACTAGGCGAATTTTCCGCGAATAATAGGGGAAAATGTTCCAGAGAGAAATCCGTGAATGCGTGAGTCCGAGAACCTGGAGAACGCTAATACGGGGGGTCCACCGTAGCCTTTTTACAGGGGACTGGAGAAGGTGTCACCTTACAAGCCCTCCTTTTCAATGGACGGGACTCGTCAATGAAGCACCACTGGTGCCTGGGAGAAGACTCCCTGGAGTTGGAGGCACGAGAGGAAAGACACACTTCCTTAGAGACGCCTTTCCAATGGTGCTCTATTGTGATCTGGGACTTATCAACAGGACTGCCCGAGGGGGAGACTGCTTGTGGGTAGACCCCACTGACCTCCCTTGGGCTACCAGTATGCCTCCTCCCAGGTTCTGGGTGGTTTGACAGGGACCTTTGCCTAAGAGAATCAGCAGGACAAATAGCCACCTCCTCCACAACACTAGCACTGGCACTCACTTCATCATTTACCTTGTCCATTAGGGTTTTAACAGATGCTCCTAATTTTTTCATTGCTTGAAGCATGATCGAAAATATTTTATCTACTCTTGCTTCTAGGTTGGCAATCGGGTACGGGTGTAACAGCGCCAAGACAAGGACTAGGATTAACAGGTGATGGGGAAGGTTCAGAAGGAAACAAGTTTAAGTTTTCAGTTGACAAATCCTGACTAACTAAACCTTTAGCTTTAGCTCTAAAAGCTGCTCTCCTCTTTTTATCTCTTTAACTTTTTAGTGTAGCTAGTCAAGATTTCCCAAGTTCTCTTGTCCCAATTAATACATTCCCACCAGTTCGATCTAGTGTGCAAGTCTGACCCCTACAACCAGTGCAAATTCCATGCGGATCACTATAAGCTTTACCAATCTTTGTATTGCAGCCTTTGCTCCAATACCTAATTCCTGTTGAGCTAGTATCAGACATGTAAGCAGATTAACCCAATACTAAGAGACTAATTCAGGAGCAAAATTTAACTATTTATATGAATTCCTAAATAGCTAAATGATGCCGAAATGGCTACCAATATTTAAAAGTACTTCACTAAATAACTTCAAATAATGAGCGACAGCAAAGCAATCCCAAAAATTGCGCTGCTGCTGAACTGTGTTAACAGCACCAGCCGGCAGAAATACTGGATTTGGTGCGGTACTGGTTCCTCTCTCCCCCGATAGTGGGAAGGGGTATCACCTGACCAAAACAAACTAGCACTACTGCAAATTTCAAAAATTCTAGCTGCCAACAGATTTAGAAACTATAGCTATGTAACTACTTGGTAAGTTGCACACATAAAATTGATACTTCCATAATTCCAACACTGAGAGGAATACTTGCAGGCCCCGGTTATCGGCGGTCTCGGTTAATGATGATCCTGTTTTATGGGGCTTGTCTAGCGCCATAAAAGGCCAAGTTTCTTTTAATAATAGAGTTAAGGCACCATTAACTGAAACTATGCACCATAAATCACCAAGTTTTGGTTAATGGTGTTTTTCACTTATCAGCACACCACCAAGAATGGACCGCCGATAACTGTGGACTGCCTGTACCCTGGATAAATACTCCCAGTACCCTTCGGCCCCAGCTGCATGAATTTGTGCATTTTACTTTTCATCCTATTGGTCTTTTCCCCTTAGCTGTCAAACTTCTTAAACTTTAAATTGTTCAAAATTTAACTTTTCATTTAGGAACAAATGCTTTGGATGAGCCATGTGAGTTTTAAAATGTGATGCAGTAGTCTTGTTAAACTTATAATAATATATATGTAAAAGAAAGTACACCATGAAATAATCTTAATTACACATAAAAAGACTGTATATTTCTTAACTTCTATAATAATAATTACATAATTTCTAAGTAAATTACATGAAAATATTCAAGACTGACATAATTTCTTTACATATTGTAATAACAACAAAATCATTTCTTTATGAGTTCATATCAAAGACATCATTTTCAGATGCAAACAATTGGAGTCAAAATAACATTTTCAAATCCCATACATATGAATCTGTCATTCAACTACTTTCTTTAGTGGTCATGGTGAGCTATGCCCATTATAGACTTTACAATTCCCTGTTAACTGGTTTAAGTAGCAAATAAAACCCTTCTCATCTGGAGCACCCCAACTCTTACTTGTTGTGTACCTACCTTTGGCTTGCAAACTAAAAAGTTTGCTATCTAAAACCGCAATGGTTTGCATTTATGAAACATAAGCCTTGCTCATTTCCTCTTTGATCAAACGAGGAGGAAGCAATTACCGTCTCTCCAGAATTCTTGGAAATGTAGTTTCTAGTTAAGAAGCATAACTAAGTTTGTTGAAGAGGCTCATTTTTAAATTCTTCATTCTTAATTCATTAATTTTTACTTAAATTTTATCACCATGATTAACAATTTTCAGAAAACATTTCCTTTCAATGGTTCAGAAAAAATGATTCTTTTGATCATATTTCTTTATCGTCGTTATTATCAAACTATAACTCATCATTCAATGGCACAGTTCCAAAATATGAAAATTCTTATAGCTGTTCAAAATGTACAAATACTAAAGGCTCAGAAAAATAAATTTTTTCCAATCACTGCAAACTGCAACTGGAATTACAACGAATTATATTGATAACTTTGGGGTCTGCATTGCTGATTAGTAATATCCCTTCAATCAATTAGGAAAACAATAAATGTAATAGTAATCTTTAGCAGAACTGGTCTGGTATTGTTGAAGGGAATACTGGATTACAAAGACAGCTGAAACTACAACACGTGGCATCTAACATACAGATCTTCCCTATTCCAAAGAAATTTCACCAGACAAGATGAGAGCACTAACCTGAGTATATAAGCAGCAGTAGCAACAAAGTCTCCACCATCAGCAACAAGAACAGCATCATCCGGCAAAAGTTTTTCGAGTTCCATAAAAACTTTCATAGGATTTAAATGCTTCTCTGGTATTTCTTCAGCCATCTTAAAAAGGAATAAAATGCAAAATTTACATAGCACTAAATTCATATTGCATGAATTTTCTTTGTTTTCTTCTATAATAAGTAGTCATAAAGGTATTACAGGCAGTCCCCAGTTGTTGGCGATCCGGTTTAATAAAATCGGCAATTTATAGGGCCATGAGAGGTCGAGTTTCGGTTATCGGCACCAAAAGGTGCCGATACTAGAGATGTGGCCCCATCACAGATGCGCCGTTAACCGGTTAAGTGCCATTAACCAAAACTTGGTGCTATGCTATAAATCATCAAGTTTCAGTTAATGGCAGTTTTCGCTTATCACCACCCTGCCGAGAACGGAACCCCCACTAATAACCAGAGACTGCCTGTACTGTACATGTAAAATATTAAGGTTGGGTTTTTTGTCAAATAAAGTTATTTATGCCCTTTTGCAGTTATCAGCATGACATCTGAAAAACAATTACCAATAAAAATAATACAAGGTCTACTATGTCAAAATGATATTGCAATTGTTACCACTAAAAATTTAAGTACATACAACATAAATATAAGCCATCTCACTTTAGTTTGCTAATATAAAATTCTGACATTCATATAAAATCATATACTGTTTATGACCTAACAATAATAAAGCATTTACACATAAAAGTAGAAGTTTGGGAGAAGTGTACAAAACCTAAATGAGGAGACACCCAGCAGTATTCAAAATTTGGATACAAGCATACAAATAAAAAAATGTTGCAATGAAAATCATGAAACTGAATCTTAAGCATAGAAAATAACAAGAGCCTGAGAGGAACAATTGTAATAATTTAGTATATTACTTTCTCATTAGTAGCTTCCTTTGCTTCATCTCTCTCTCTCAGAGTTGTAACCCATTCGGGATCACACTTGTAGCCGATTAGATGAGCAGCCACGTCTCGCACAAAAGTTCCTACATCTCCTAAAACAGCTACAGTTGGCTTCCAAAACATATCGGCATTCTGTGAACAAAAGAAGTAATGATACATACATACTGAAAAGACAAATCTTAAATTAATTTGTATTTTTCATAGCTAACAAACTTGTCTTATCTTAACATTAGGATTATCTTCTGGTGCCAGCTGGAAACTGGTAAACAACAATAAGAATTGTTTATGCAAGGAATTGGTAGCATCTGGCATCTGTAACAGAGATGACAGAGGAAGCAGCCAGAGACTCAATCTCAATCATATGACGTAATAGTTTTCTTCCAGCCCAGGGTTAACTGAAACAGGTAGTAAATGTTAAGACTGCAGGTTTATTAGCCATGAAAAATGATGTTATTATGATATAACAAAGTTTCATGTATACTTACCTGGCAGGTATATATATAGCTATATTCTCTGTTCGCACTGGCAGAATTTTCAAACTCGCGGCAACCGCTAGATCACTGGTAGTTCAGGTGATCGCCACCCCGTTCCCATGGCGCTGGTGCTCGGAATCATTCCCATTTTCGTCAGATTTTTCTCTGAACCCTGTCTCCTGAGGGGAGGTGGGTGGGAATTTAATTATATATACCTGCCAGGTAAGTATACATGAAACTTTGTTATATCATAATAACATCATTTTCATGTATGACACTTACCTGGCAGGTATATATATAGCTGATTGACACATTTGGAGGTGGGTCAAAGACAGCAACATTGTAAGAGTTTTAAAATTTAAAATAAATCCCAAATACTCTTAGATTCCTTACCTGCTAAGGTAGCTGACTTCATAAATCCTGCCTCTTAGCCTGCTAAACCTTAGTAGCTCCCAACTAGGACATGACCTAATAGTTGATGAAGCTAAATACAAGGGTCTGACAACTGGACGGGACCAATTCGTTGACAGGAAACCCTAGCCCTCTCTTACCACGGGCATTCATGCTAGGATAAGTTAGACCACCTGAACCACACAAAGCTAACATAACACACTACACTTCACAGACTGAAGAGGAAATAACCCTCTCAGACAACCATAAAAACAACACTACTTAATTAAAATACCTAGCATGTTAGTAAGTTATGGGGTGGAAACTCCCTTGCCCAATACTGCTCCTGAGGATACATAAGGGCCCAACGTTTGACAGTTGTCAAATGTTGTTTTGACGTTTCTAAGGTAATGACACGCAAACACTGAATTAGTCCTCCAAAACGTCGTTTCAATGATATCTTTGAGGGCCATATTTCTTTTAAATGCCAGGAAGTAGCTACTGCTCTCACTTCGTGCGCCTTAACCTTAAGGATGCCGAAATTTTCTTCTTGACATAACATATGTGATTCTTTAATCAGTTCCCTGAGGAAAAAGGCAATAGCATTTTTGGTCATTGCTCTGCTAGGGTCCTTCACAGAGCACCACAGTGATTCTGAAGTTCCTCTAATATTATTGGTTTTCTCTATATAATAGCGCAAAGCCCTTACTGGACAGAGAACTCTCTCTTGTTCCTGTCCCACCAAATCTGAAAGACCCATAATCTCAAAAGACCTTGGCCAGGGATGAGCTGGATTCTCGTTCTTGGCCAAGAAAACCTCCTGAAACGAGCAAACTGCCTTGTCATGCTTCCAGCCAACATGTTTGCTAATTGCTTGCAGCTCACTAACCCTTTTAGCTGTGGCCAAGGCCACCAAAAAGATGGTCTTTTTCGAGATATCTCTAAACGAAGCTTGATCCATCGGTTCGAACTTATTAGTTCCTAAGAATTTCAGGACCACATCGAGATTCCAGGAAGGTGTTCTGTATCGGTGTTCCTTCCTTGTTCCAAAGGACCTTATGAGGTCTCTCAGATCAAGATTATTGGTAATATCTAAACCTCTGTGTCTAAATACTGAGGCCAACATACTACGATATCCTTTAATCGTCTGAGTTGACAACCCTACTTCCTTCTTTAAATATAAAAGGAAGTCGGCAATTTGGGTCACAGAGGTACTGGATGAAGAAATCTTCCGACTCTTGCACCACTTACGAAAGATTTCCCACTTCGCCTGGTACACCTTAATAGTCGAGGCTCTTCTTGCTCCGGCCACAGCTCTGGCCGCCTCTCTAGAAAACCCCCTCGCTCTGACAAGTCTTTCGATAGTCTGAAAGCAGTCAGACCCAGAGCGAGGGTGCTCTTGTGGTACCTGTTGAAGTGAGGCTGTTTGAGTAGATCTACTCTTGCTGGAAGTGTTCTTGGTACATCTACTGTCCATTCCAGTACCTCTGTGAACCAATCTCGGGCCGGCCAGTAGGGAGCTATGAGAGTCATTCTTGTCCTTGACTCTCCCTGAATTTCTTCAAAACCTTTCCTAATATCTTGAACGGGGGAAAGGCGTACACATCTAGCCCCGTCCAATCTAGAAGAAAGGCGTCTACTGCGACTGCTTGACGGTCTGGGACTGGAGAGCAATAATCGACAATCTCTTTGTCATTGCGGTCGCAAACAAGTCCACCACTGGACAACCCCATAATTTCCACAGACTCTGGCATACTTCTAGATGAAGAGTCCATTCTGTTGACAGAAGTTGACCTTCCCTGCTCAACAGGTCCGCTCTCACATTCTTCTCCCCTTGAATGAACCTGGTGAGAAGGGTTACGTTTTCCTTCTCTGCCCATAGAAGGATCTCCTCCGCCAACTTGCAAAGAGAGACTGAATGTGTTCCCCCTTGCTTGCGGATGTACGCCAGAGCTGTGGTATTGTCCGCGTTGACCTGCACCGCCTTGTTGCGGATCACCGCGTTGAACTCTTTCAAAGCCAAGAAAATCGCCATCAGTTCCTTCCTGTTTATATTGCCAAGACGCTTCCTCCTTGCTCCAGCGACCTGACACTTCTTGAGGGCCGAGAGTCGCTCCCCAGCCTGCGTCCGACGCGTCTGAAAACAATACAAGGTCTGGGCTCTTCTGCTGGAGCGACGCTCCCTCCGCTAACTTCCCCGGAGTTAGCCACCAAAGTAATTCCTCTTTGATCTTGCGAGGAATTCGAAACAGGAAGGAATCCGGTTGCGATTTTCTTGGCCAGACTTGGTTCAAAAATATTTGCAAGGGTCTCATGTGAAGCCTTCCTAGAGAAACGAACCGTTCCAGTGACGAGAGAGTCCCCAGTAAGCTCATCCACTCTCGTGCAGAGCATTGTTCTTTCTCTAGAAAGGCTTGTACTTTCCGGATGCACTGAGCCTGCCTGTCGGGAGATGGAAAAGCCCGAAAAGTCGCTGAGGAAATCAGAATTCCCAAATAAACTAGCTCCTGATTGGGGATCAGATTCGACTTTTCTAAGTTCACCATCAACCCTAATTCGTTCGTTAATGCCAACGTCATTCTTAAGTCCTCCAGACATTGTCTTCTTGATTGGGCTCTTATGAGCCAATCGTCTAGGTATAGACACTCTTATCCCTAGAATATGTAGCCACTTCGCCACGCTTGACATCACTCTTGTAAAAACTTGTGGGGCTGTGCACAGTCCGAAGCAGAGGGCTTTGAACTGAAAGACCCTGTTCTGAATCACAAATCTTAAGTACTTCCTGGATCCTGCATGAATTGGGATATGAAAATATGCGTCTTGAAGGTCCAGGGTAACCATCCAGTCCCCTGGACGCACCGCTGCCAGTACTGAATCGGTCGTCTCCATAGTAAATTTTGTCTTCTCCACAAATAAGTTGAGTTGACTTACGTCCAGTACTGGTCTCCATCCCCCCGAGGATTTCGCTACTAAGAAAAGCCGGTTGTAAAATCCCGGGGATAAGTGATCCAGAACAGGTTCTATTGCTCCTTTCCTGAGCATAGAAAGTACTTGCTCTTGTAGTGCTTCTTGTTTCCCTGGATCGCTGTAGTGAGCTCCAAGCTCTCTTGGCGATGTCGAAAGAAGTGGTTTCTTCAGAAAAGGGATCTTGTAACCTTCCTTGGCTACCGTGACGACCCAAGGATCTGCTCCCTTTTTCTTGCCAAATCTCCCAAAACTTCTGGAGTCTGGCCCCAACTGATGTCTGAAGGACTTGTTCTTCATTGTTTATACTGGGTTTCGAACCCCTCTTGGAAGGAGCTCTTCTTCCTCTGAAGGAAGGACGAGAAAAGGACTTGCCTCGAAAGGGCTGACTAGCCTGTCTTGACTCCTTAGGTGTCTTCTTAACCACTTTGGCGGGTAAAAATTTCCTTACCGAAGACGTTAAAAGGTCCTGCGTCGCCTTCTGAGTCAGGGAAAGCGAAATATCCTTGATAAGATCCGAAGGAAATAACTGATCCGAGAGTGGGGAAAAAACCAACTCGGATTTCTGAATCGTTAGAAACGCCCTTTGCAGCAAAAGAGCACAGGAGTGACCTCTTCTTTAAAACTCCTGCGGTGAAAAGCGAAGCTAACTCATTCGCCCCATCCCTTATTTTGGCTTTTGTCCATGCAGGACATAATACTGCTTGGAAGTTGCGAAGCAGTTGATTCCTTATCTTCCACGGTTCGTCCCAGAGCCCCCAAGGACCAATCAAGAAAATTGAAAACCTCGAATGTCCGGAAAATACCTTTCAAGAGATGATCTAACTCTGATGACGTCCACCAAACTTAGCTGAATTCAAAGCATGTCTGCGGGAACTGTCAACAATGTTGGAAAAATCCCCCTGGGAGGAGGCAGGAACTCCCAGGCCGAGACTTTCCCCCGTCGCATACCAGATTCCGGACTTCGATGCCAATTTGGCTGGAGGGAAGGAGAAAGAAGTCTTGCCCGCTTCC
Organism: Macrobrachium nipponense; assembly: GCF_015104395.2. Classification (NCBI taxonomy): domain Eukaryota; kingdom Metazoa; phylum Arthropoda; class Malacostraca; order Decapoda; family Palaemonidae; genus Macrobrachium; species Macrobrachium nipponense. The sequence continues at coordinate 5,092,529 of NC_061089.1, forward strand.
CTCTTTCTTTCAACCACGTATCTTTTAAAAAATCCTTTGAAGAGCCTTCTTAGCTGTAATTGAAAGCTTCATCTTCAAAAACGATGACTTCTTCGGTGTTTTATTCTTGGAGAATTGAGAAAGAGGTGACATCGGAGCTGAAGGCTGAAATTCCCCTTCAAAAACTGACAAAAGGCAATCAGTTTAACTTCTTGTAGTCTGAAGAGAAGGTGTTTCCCCTCTTTCTCTTCTTCAGACGCTAAGTCTTCCATCTCCTCTCTGCCGAAGAAACATCTTGTAATCCAAGTTCTTGCTGCTGAACCTCTCTCTAACCTCTCGGGAGAGGAAGGCTCCTGCCGCCTGCGTCCTTCTGAGATACGTCGACAAAACGTGAATCCGCTCCGAGATTGCGTTCCTGCGTCTGTCCCGGTAACTTGCGTCCTACACGAGAATCCGAAGTGCGATGAGGAGGAGGCAAACAATCATGCGTCCTTTTGGAGGACTTGACGGGGAGAGACGCGTCCTTACGTCTCGTAGGAGGATGTTTCGTTGTTTCCCACGATTTAACTAGATCGGCTAACCTTCCTTGCATCTCTTTAAGAAAGTCCTTAGTCTCTGTTTCCTGACGGGATGCCTGAGCATGCGGGAACGAAGACGAGAAGCTCGAACCTGAGGTCTACGAGAAGGAGAAGATACAGGAGAAACTGCCCAGGATGCAGAAGGAGGGCTCCTATCAGCGCAACCGCCGTCTAAATGAAGTCTTGCGTCCTGCCTTGAACGAAAAGTTCTCCTCCTTTAACCGGAACCACGTCTTCATCGTCACTAGATGAGAAAATCTCGGGGCTACTCCACCGCTCTTGAGCGTCAAGTTCATCCTGAGATGACGTAGGTCTATGCGTCCTCTTCAGCGGACGCGATTCTTCCGCATAACGTCGATACCTGCCTGACGCAGAACTATCGGTAGAAGAAAAACACTTCCCAGTGTCGCCTTTTCTATGGCGCACTGCTGCAGCCTGGGACGCAACAGGACTGCCTGAAGGGACGACTGATCGTAAGGGAACCCCTCTCGCCTCCCTTCGACTGTCGACATGCCCTTCTCCCTTGGGTCTGGGAGCTTGGCAGAGGCCTAGGTCTAGGAGCACGAGAGAGACGATCAGCCGCCCCCTGACACTCTCAAAAGTACCCACTTTGTCTGTAAGACGCTGAATCGTGATTGCCCATTGACGCAAGGGCGGCAAACACTTTCACATAATTAGGATCCTCAGAACAGCAGCAGGCGCAGGAAGAAACCTGATGAGAAGGGTCTACAACTTCTACTTGGGAAGGAAGGGGGAAGAAAATAACAGAAGCATTCAAGGCCTTACTAGAAGAGCCTGACCTCTCACTCCGAGATACCGATCTCCTTACTCTATCCTTTTCTAGTCTCTCAACATATTTAGTGAAAGTCTTCCATTCTTCTCATTTAAACTTTCACACTCATTACATCTATTATCCCAAGTACACACACCCTCTCTACACTTCTTACATACTGTGTGAGGGTCTACCGAGGCTTTCGGCAGTCTCACCTTGCACTTTCACACACACTCTAAATACTAAACCAGAAATCAGGAATTATGAAGAAATAAATTCCAAACGCGATTGCCAATCCAACTTTCCAATACGATACCCAATAATCCATCAAAGTACAGCGAAAGTCAGCTAACGAGTTCGAAATTCTAGCAGGGAACCCACAACGATGTTGCCGGTTCGGCTGGCAGAAAAAATTTGACGAAAATGGGAATGATTCCGACGCACCAGCGTCCACGGAACGGGGTGGCGATCACCTGAACTACCAGTGATCTAGCGGTTGCCGCGAGTTTTGAAAATTCTGCCAGTGCGAACAGAGAATATAGCTATATATATACCTGCCAGGTAAGTGTCATACATGAAAATTACAAATTAATTTAAAATTTGTCTTTTGTTCATATGCGGAACAAACGTGGGTCTTAACATTAGGAGACTCACTTCAGGTGGGGAATAAGAGAATCCTGAACTGTCTGGAGGTTCGGCACACCTATTCACACTTTCTGGATAAAAGAACTCAAAGGAAGGAGACCTAAGCCTCTGAGCTGTTAGGTATGTGTGTCCAACAGCTTACTGGGCTAAAATACAATGCAGCGATTCATTCCATGAAAGTTCAAGAGCTGTATCTGTTCAGATAACAAACTAAGGTAGCCACCTATACCGCCTTATCATCATTCCTCTCTCCCTTGCAAAATGTGTGCAAATTGTTGGCCCAAGTTAAGCTGCTACATCAACAGTATCCATTTGCAGTCAATCAGCACATTTGTTTTCAAAATTAGAATAATTTTAATAAAACTATTGTTTTACTTTAGATAACCAATCACAATACGTAAACATATTAACATATTATCATACCATAAATTATGAACATTGTGATCAGGTACCACCATTTGCATCTGGTAATGTTAACATTCCAAAAATTATTAGCAAAGTCTTACTGACAATATCATTGCCATTAGTTGCTAACTTAAACAATCTGGATATATTTTTCCTTTTAAATTAACAAAGCTGACCTAAAAAATACAGCTTACCTTTATCTATAAATGCAGTAAATTCTAAATGAAATAAAGGTGTGAGTTTGCCCATTTGGGACTTTGCTTTCACTTATTTCAAAATGTTCTGCAGCCTGCATGTTCCTCCCTTTCTTTAGCTGATGCTACAAACTGCAGCCTAAATTTAGCACTGTAGTTTCACAATCTGTCCTAAGTACTAGTACTGATCCTCAAAAAATGGAAATTTAGAGAATGGTCCTATAACATAATGCAAGTATCATCCTATTTTTGTGACTGGACAGATCAGAATGTCTTAATTTTTTCTGGAGTTTTGTTTGATTTTTTAATTACTTTTGCCTTGGTTGCTTTTTTAACAGTCTGTGTTTGTCCCTGAATAGTTTCATACCCCACATTTTTCTTCCTGTCATTTCATATTTTCACCTCAAATGTGTTACGGTTTGTTTATATTTGTGGTGAGAGGAAGCTTCACGTGAGACGAGTGGTAAATTTGGCTGTGTTTATGCTTGTTAGACTGTGAGCATTAGTCATAAGTATCTATATTTTACATGATCATACCTGGACCAAAGAAACACATGCAGCATAACAGAATAGTGGCATTCAATATTTAGGAGGGTTGGCTGCCAAGAAAATACACACGAAGGATAAACAAGGTAAGCTAGATCCAAGTGAAAGTTCACCCAAAACGCGACCTTGAACAATTCGTAAATCAATATTCAAGGGAAACAAGGGAAAAGTAACAAGCGACAGATACTGCAATACAGTGGGGCCTCGTTATCCACGGGGGTTAGGGCCTAGAACCCCCCCGTGATAAGTAAATACCCGTGTTATCCTGATACCCCCCTCAAAAATTGCTTAAACTGCCTACTTTAATAGTTAACCCACCCAAGACCACTATTCCAATGTTTATAACTGCCTACTTTAGTTCAAACACCAAATATGTTTTCAACTATCACCTAAAACTAAATTCAAGACAGTTTTAAAGTTATTGTACAAAATTAGCCTTAAAAAATAAATGTAGTATATGTACTACTGTACATAGGTATGTAGCCTACTAGCCTAGGGCTTACAGCTAGAAGCCTACATACGCATGGTGGGCCTCTTTTTTATTTTTTTTTTTACAAGGAAAGAGAGGATGAGTGGTAAGAGAACTATCAAAATATGTAAATCATATGGGTACTCACCAACAATCTAGTATGTTGATAAAAGATGGCGACGATTTTGCAGTGCAATCCAGTAATATAATAACGATAATGCTACCAACAGTATGCAGCGAAACATCTCTTCCCTTCGTCACAACACGTTAATACAAGTATATTCCACGTAAAAACCTTCATCTGACCTTTAGGCGTCTTTCCCATAAGAGTAAAAGAATCAGGCTTTGGATGCCACATAATTAACTCGTTTATATGGGTACAATTTAAAGAACGCGCCGCACACCACATTTCATAACAACAACAAACAAAAGTTTGTAGGCCAGTGTTGCCAACTGGGAATGGCAATTTCTTGCTAGATTTTGTTCCATAAAAGGCTAAAAAAAATCACATACCGTATACGTATACTCGAATAACGTGCAATCTCCCATATCGTGCAACCCCCTAATTTTCACCAATAAACAGTGGTGTTTTGTCATGTATCTCATGTATCATGCAAGTTCATAAGGTTGGTGGTTTAGCCTGCTAATGGCCGAGTCATTCAGATGTGTGCTGATGCTAGTCAATTTACGGTAATTTTCTTATTAATCTCGAGAATTGAATAGAAAATCTCAAGATTAAAAAAAAATCCCAAGATAATAAAATAATTGTAAAATAACACGCCTTGGAGTCCTTAATCATTCTCTCTTCTCTCTCTCTCTCTCTATCTTCTCTCTCTCTCGCTCTCCTCTCCTTCTATCTCTCGTCTCTCTCTCTCTTCTCTCCGTCTACTCTCTCGTTACCTCTCTCTCTCTCTTCTCTCTCTCGGAATAAATACGTACGTACTGTAATTTGCAGTAAATGTGGTAGACATTGTGTGCGTGTTTAAAAAAATGTGCAGTACACACACATTCCGATGTTTCGGTTTTTGGAATTTTTCAGATTTCGGAAATGTGAGGTCAGATGCATAATCAAACAAACACCACTACTGCAGCAAAAACATTTTTTCCCTTTATGTTTTTCATTATTGTTATTTATTACAGTTTATTTAAATAAATATTAATATAATACTGTTAAATGAATGTGAGATAATTAAGATCACCTATAATAAAATAGTGGACAATTAATACCATATGTTCACTAATAGGTATTATTTTCAAAACAAACATTCCGTAAAACACAAAAAAATATATGTACATAACAATCAAAATATAATAATGTTTTGCAGTTCAACTTGTGAATTTTAACAATAAGTATGACTATATAATATATTTTACCATATCGATCTTGAAGTTGAAGAGTCGTAAAATTCTGAGGATGGTCCGGGAAAAGGATTTGTACTTTGTGATTACGTATCGCTACAACACCATGTGGTATTTTCATACCACTATATTGATGACGCATCGCTACGACACACTGGTGTTTTCATACCACTATACGTTAAAGTTAAAACATGACATAGAATCGACTTTGCGACTTCGTTCACTTTGATATTTTTAACGATACAATAACTATCATTTGTACTACTAAAACCATCTTCACATAAGTAATTTTTCGTAAGATATGTGTTGTTGCAAAAGCTAGCTTATACATAAAAGGCTTTTATAATTTAAGTCATCTTGATATACATATGCACCCAAACTCATTGTGGGGAAATTTACTACTGTTTCCTCGGATATTGAAATACTTTAGCATCATTCAAACACTTTAATAATATAATGCATAAATACTAGGCTATACATATTTACATCGTATACAAATACTACATACAGTTATATACACATACTTTTATATACAAAGTTAACAGTTATATACACATACTTTTATATACAAAGTTAATAATATGAATAGTGATCAGACGACAGCTGTGCACTGGACTACGTACGTACTACTTGGAAGATAAAACGAACAAAACATTTTGTTGTTGTTAGTCGCCGGGATAGATTAACATTTTTCCAGAGATTAAAAAGCTGAATTTTGTTTGAAGGTATGTCAACCGCGATATTATATTATTGTTTTCACGAAGGAATAATTATATAAAGAAAATTATTGAGTAATTTTTGCCGTCAGCAGTCAGAAAATCACGAACATGGTAACGATTCAAATTTAAACCTAGTGCCATCCATGGCGTATGTCTATAAATAGAACAGAAGCAGAGGGCAGTCATTGGATAACAGATCTCCATGGCTACCAACCAACCAATCAGGTGTTAGTTATACTACTCTGTAATTTTCTTAGAATGAACGTTTACACACACGAAGCTAACGATGATGTATGTGTTTTGCATACAGTACGTAGTTTTAGTTTTTATTATTAGTGTAAGTATTTTTTTTACTGATTTCATGAACGAATAGAATGATTCCTTCTCATTACTTTGAATGCAAAATGGCTTGAAGATTCTTCCGCAAAAAGAAGAGAAAAAAAAATTCCTTAGAAGATGATATCTATTTACTAACGCGGTTGACATACCTTCAAAACAAAATTCAGCTCTTTAATCTCTGGAAAAATGTTAATCTATCCCGGCGACTAACAACAACAAAATTTTTGTTTTGTTTTATCTTCCAAGTAGTACGTACGTAGTCCAGTGCACAGCTGTCGTCTGATCACTACTCATATGATTAATTTTGTATATAAAGATTATATTGGTATATAACTGTTAACTTTGTATATAAAAGTATGTGTATATAACTGTATGTAGTATTTGTATACGATGTAAATATGTATAGCCTAGTATTTATGCATTATATTATTAAAGTGTTTGAATGATGCTAAAGTATTTCAATATCCGAGGAAACAGTAGTAAATTTCCCCACAATGAGTTTGGGTACATATGTATATGGTGACTTAAATTATAAAAGCCTTTTATGTATAAGCTAGCTTTTGTAACAACACATATCTTACGAAAAATTACTTATGTGAAGATGGTTTTAGTAGTACAAATGATAGTTATTGTATCGTTAAAAATATCAAAGTGAACGAAGTCGCAAAGTCGATTCTATGTCATGTTTTTCCTAAACGCGTTGACTTAACCTGTTAAGCGTCACCCACGTAATAATACGTTTACCGCGATCTACTCGGTAGCGCCTTCAACGGGATATTACGTTCAAAACTTTGACTGTGCTTGTCAAGCCGTCAGCCCCGTAATAATAAGTGTAGGAACATCATTTGGTAACAATCTCAGCACACGGGGAACTTATTTCCAGCCTGCAACTCTTTCTGGTGGTCGCTTATGCTAAAAACTGCCTGTCCCTGTTGGTTTTCTTTCAATACGCTTCTGGGCGTTTATCGAGACAAATTGGATTTCGCGTCTTTCACAATGAATGTCCCAAAGAGGAGGCGTATTTCTTCAGGTGAGATCATTCAAATACTAGATGAGGAGTCTGATATTGATAACCTATTTGATGATGAAAGCTCTAGTTCTGATCCTCCAGTGATGATACAAAACTTTTCTTCCAATAGCGGGAGTGAAGATGAATTTTCTTTGCCGAGTGACTGGACTCCGAGAGAGAGAGAGAGAGAGAGAGAGAGAGAGAGAGAGAGAGAGAGAGAGAGAATTTCCTACACTTAATTACAGTAAGAATAATAAACATAAAAATCAATATTAACTTTGAAAAACTATCATCAGTGCTATGATCGCTGATTACAAAAAAAGCGTGACGGTACGTTAGCAGCGAGCTCATCCGGGGAGGACGCTTCAGGTTAAAGGAGAACGTTATTTTGGTTGTTGTTTATCACTGGCACAAACCCATAACAATGCAGTGTATGTATGATAATTCTAAACTATTATTCACTACCAAAATAACGATGATATTTTTGTATTGAAAATTAATGTTACGTATATTCCAAACATTATTACTAACGTAGCATGAATAGTACTATAAAAAATTCGAAAGATAATCTTGCTGTGAACGCTACCATAATTTGATTTTCATATACGTACGTACATTTTGTCAGCTGGCTGGCCTCGCATAGATAAAATTGATTTCACTGATATGGAATTACTCACGAATAGCCTTTTATTATGAAGAAAATATGACGTTAAATATATAAGGTAAAAATGCTTTTATGTATTTCGTTTACGCTTCGTCGCCAATAACAAACAGCAATACTTACGATAATCTATGACAAATAGCGTTTGTATGACTTCATTGTTCAGAGAAGTTATATACGAATATACTGCCAAAATAATAATGAAGTTCGAATTAATTTTAGCCTTAATGTTATTACTACTGTAATTACACTACCACTACTATTAAAATTTCTAAAAGTTTATCAAAACAAAAAATGTCGCTTTGAACGCAACCGTATACATAAACCATTTTCATACGTAAAGGTATATGCTTACATTTTGTGGCTGGCCACTCCGACGATAAGTTGAGTGCAATGATGTGGAATTATTCTTCGAATAGGCTATTTTATTATGAAGATATGACTATAATTATTATGGTAAGATGGTTTTTATTACCTTTATTGTCAATTAATATCATAATGTGAATGTTTGTGTACGTTGGTGGTTATCGCACTGCAACTACGCTTAGCCTACCAATGAACGTCGTACATAAAACCTTGAATAGGCTATTTATTTTTTCGAAGATAGGACAATAAATATTAGGTGAGAATGGTTTTATTACCTTTATTGTCAGTTAATATCATTATATGAGTCTTTAAATGAATGTTGGTAGTAACCGAACAAGGGCCGAGGGTTAGCCTACCGAAAACATCGCATACGCAACACAACAAACCCGTGATGCAGCGATTCATACCAGTGATGTAACATGAGAAACGGTCCGAAGAAAAAACCCGTGATTAACTGGATCCGTGAATACTGATCCGTGAATAAGCGATGCCCCACTGTATGAGCACTGATTGTATTCAGAGTATTGCTCAACGAATGGCATGTCCTTCCTGTTTTCATAACGACATACAGGTGAAAAATTGAAGTGTACTTGATTACAATTTTTGCGAATTGCATGAAGTGTTATCCAGAATGACATACACAGAAATCCAGTTTTTTGTCAATAACTTCAATGGCTTTACATAACAACGTACCAATCTCAGGGTCTGGGTTCGATTCGCACTCTGCCAACGCAGAACCAGAGGAATTTATTACTGGTGATAGAAATTCATTTCTCTATGTGGTTCGGATCACACAATAAGCTGTAGTTCCCGTTGCTAAGTAACCAATTGGTTCCTGGCCTTGTAAAAAATATCTAATCCTTCGGGCCAGCCCTAGGAGAGCTGTTAATCAGCTCAGTGGTCTGGTTAAACTAAGATATACTCAACATAATGTTGTTGGGTCTAGGCTACAATGGGTTCTCCAAACTAAGTGACTGTTTGAATTTGGGAAAATTTAGTTACAAAACTTTTGTAAGGCATGCCCATGATATTATAAAATTGGTTATTGACAAAGCGAGAAACTTTCCTATGGATACATCAAAATTTTTCAAATTTTAGAAGGATCCCTTTAGAATTGAAGATGAAAATGGTTTGCTACCATTGGATAAATGAAGTTATCTGATGGGTCATGGCATAAGACAAGACGTGTATCACATTTTGGTTTTGGTGGTGCAACTGAATCGTTCAGGAGTTGTGGCACATTATGAAACATTGGAAAGCAGGCTAAAAAACTAAATCATGACAAATACAGCCAGTTAATGGCAGCCCATAAACATGAGTGCAAGAACTCTTCAAAACTTCTCAAATATTACTGCATAAACATCATCAACTTTAAGTTAATCACAACTAGCTTCAAATGTAAATCTGTTACCTAACAAAATTGCTTTTCCAATTCACCTAAGCAGTATATTTAGACTAATGTGGAAATGTTCATGCTATATTTTAAGTTGTACCCAACACTAGCCTGCACTTTGCAGTATGTAACTATCTTAAATTGCAAATGGAAGAAACCAATAAAATTTTAAGAAAAGAGAAGGAAGTAATAATGAGAGAGAATAAGGAGAGATATTTCAAGCCGAACCATGGAACCTCTTATCACCCATGTTTGAGAACCCAACTGCCTGAAACACAGCTTCAAAAGTGAAACAAAGTCACTTCAACAAGGCATTCTCCCACTGATAGGGGTAATACAAATGTCACCTAATAAAACCAAAATTTACACAGGCATAAAAATAAGTAAAAAATTTCAGACCTAAGTCAGAGTGCACTAACCTTGTACAGCTGTTCTTTATTACGATTTACAGCAATTATTTTAGCTTTACGTCCCAAACTTCGCCCATAGCCCAATCTAAAATCACAAACAGCACCAGCGAGGATAATGACATCTGCTTCTTTGAGAGCATCTTTTCTACACTGCCTCATCTGTATAGCACTTTTCTGTCCTGTAATATAATATGTGAGTTGAAAAGCTTTACATTCAAGGGTACAGTACAATATCATCAAATACAATAATTATGTCCATCATAATTTACTGCACTGGTATCTCGGTAGCTGTACCATCACAAACTGGTACATTTTATATCAAACATACTTTCTCCTTTAATTCTCAAAAACAATATACAACTATATCTCTTTATATTAAGACTACATATTCATCTACTTTTACATATTCATCTACTTTTTTGGTATTATTAACATAAGAAAAAATTGAAAGTATAAGTAATAATGGGACTACACATGGGAAATACAGGTAAACAAATTTCAACTAATCCAGGTAACAGGATTACTTTGAATATCATATGGGTAACAAGATCAAGATTCTTGCTGTGGGAATAGTACTGCTTAGATATCAATATTGGTATTCATCACAGGTCATCACAGAGTCCTTCCCTGCTTACCATTGTGATGCAGCTACAGCGCATAAAGGAAGGTTTCCAGAAGCTGTTTTAACACCAATCAGAGGATGATGTCATGGAGATGTTTAAGAAGGAAAAAGGATGGAATAGAAAAGTAAAGACTGAAAATAAATACAAATTCAATTAACCTTCAGTGACCTTATCGCAAGCAAAGGAATAAATACAGATGGGAATCCAGCAGTTTATGATGCTGTGGTAGCCATATTAGGATGAATTCAATAGTCGGTAATCAATGTAACAAGTGGTTTCATAGTAGACACTTGGTTGAGCATAATTTCATGGAATAGCATAGCTTTTTTACCCAAATTGTACATGAAGAACATATGAACTGCAGGAGGAGAAGGAAAGTTATGATTTGGTGGAAAAGTAGGCCTTTAGTACGGGAGCCTAGTTGGTATTTGGGGGGTTGAAAGGGCCATGAAATCACCCTTTAGATTTTTTGTGGGGATGAGTTTTAGCATATTTTTAGCAAGGGTACACGATCTCAAATCTGGCAGTAATGTCACTAATCAACAATTTGTGAGAAATTCTAGCTTTGTCAGATGCGTAAAAAATTAGGGGCAAGGGAAATTAGAATTACAATAACTTTTCAATGAAACAACATATAGACATGAATGAACACTCAAAATGTAGCCTTTCACCACATTCTATAATTTGAATGCAAACCTGACATGATAAGACAAAGGTCAAGGTCATCATAGGTCAATTAGCAATGAAATTTTACCAGTGCTTAAAATTTGGACCCTCTAATAGGAAACACATCGATTTATTGGTGTATTTACATAGACAAAATAGTAGAAAAGTTTTCAAACCCTCTAGTAGGAAACACATCGATTTATTGGTATATTTACATAGACTACACAGTGGAAAAGTTTTCAAACTAACAGAATTCAGTTCATATAGTAATACTACCTCAATCTTACGTGATTTGAGTTGCGTGAATTCATGGACACGCGAACTTTTCATCTATTGGAGCCTAACTATCTGGTGTACAGGATTTTTTCACAGACCAACAACATTTGCTAAATCCTTGAAAAACCCTGCAGATGTGTTTATATTTAATTTTTGAAGTAATTTATAGGTTTTCATGCATTAATGAGTAAAATATGTAAAAAAAATTATTTCTATTTTTGTACATGCATATATATGATACAATGGTAATTACAGCTCATACAGTTAGTGTACTTTTACAAGATGTGATACTTATTTGCAAAGTTACTGCAATTTTCAAAGATGATACCCCTGCAGAAAGTGTTTGTTTAAATTTTGAAGTACATTTATAAGTTTTCAGGCTTTGAAGTGTATAATTGGTATGGAAAATTTTTTATTACAGTTACTCCTCATTTAACGACGTAATCGTTTTACGACAACATGAAGAGAGAAGAAACAACCATAAAATGAAAATAAAAATATTGCCAATGGTGGCCGAAAGAAAGGCTATTCAGTGCCAATAATCTAGCCTAGCCTAGGTTTTGAAAACCTTGAAACCTGAGGCTAAAACAATAAATAAGCCCTTAATATACTTTGTAAAGAAAAGCCACCATTAGTTTGTTGCCTGGCCGAACAGGTGGTGCCACATTTGTTTACAACTTCAGGACAACAAATATCATGACATATCTCCTTTTAGTGAGAATAATTCTTAGTAATGAAAAGAAAATGTGTGAAGTCAAATATGTTTTTTATATTAACTTGAAAATAAATATTTTTTTTAAATATTCCACTTCAGAAGTCTACCTAGTCAATTCTTTTAATCATTAATCATTTGGCATGCATGAATTCCTTACTCTTAGTATGCTTGAAAGACCTACATGTAATAGTTTAATAATTTTTTATACAACTGTGTATTTACATATGTATTCGATATGTCACCCATGAGACCAGATGATACTAAAAGTAACAAGTAGAAGAGTAAATCTTTATCAGTGCTAGAAAATCCTTATTCCATTAGTGAATAGTTTAACGTTCACTTTCCTCAATAGATGGCATTATGCTTTGTTTAAGTTTTGACAGTGACATTCAGTGCCCCGTGATCGCCAAAATTCATTAATTATTTTTTCATCTCACTACCCTCTACAATAAAAATAAATGACATAGAAACTAGTAGCGATAATTATGATATACCAAATTTAGAATATGAAAATCACTGCTAAATAATGTGCAGATTCTGAGAAACTTTTAGTACTGTATTGACTTAGTATTGTACTATTGGCTTACTAGTAGGCTAACTCGGAAATGTAGGCTAAATGTGTTAAATAAAGTAAACTATTTTAAAGAAAATTGTACATTATGAAGTTATAAAAGGATGAAGTTAAAATACATGAATAATAAAACTTAAAAAGCATTGTCAGAAATAAAGATAGCACAGTTACTGTATTATGCCCATTCACCAAGTCTTTGTTATTAGGACCACACATGATCTTGAGATGAGGTTGTTCAGTCACCCTGGTTTGAGTGTAATACCCATTAGTACCCTTATTACCTTTGCCCTCTATGAACATTATGCAGATGTTTTCTTTATTTTACTAAATTGTATACCTTTGTTATGACTAACTTATGTACTTTACCTGAGTGAAGAAAAAAAATGGCATAACATGAATTATGGATAACATTAGTGTACATACATGCCTACAGTGAATGAGCTAGTGGCAAATATAGTACCCATTACGTATTGCACACTATTTTCACATCAAACATTTACAGTGCATCCTCGACTTATGGCAGGGAGACCCGTTCCAGCACTGCACTGTAAGTTGATTTCCACCATAAGGCGGTTTTTTGCCGTTAACAGTACTTTAACACTTTAACAGCCTTTACAGTGCTATAACTCATGTTATGGTGCTGTAACAGTGACGTAAGCACTATTAACTTGACGCAGCACCGTTGGCAGCACTAAAAAGGCGTCACTGTAAGTTGAGGATGCACTGTATATTCCTTATTGAAGGGTAGTGTATTAAGCCAACTTTTAAGTGAAATTACAGTAACTAATTTCATTTAAAAGTTAGTAGAATACTTTGGGAGCATGATTAAGAACATATTTAGTATCTAAACTCTAGAAAAAAGCATTTATTGGCATTTTTAGTGACCGTAACAAACTTACACGAATCCTCACCTTGCACAAGTGATTCTGGAGCCCAACCTCATGTAAGTTCGAGGTATTACTGTATATAAATTGTCCCTACAACCCTGTTACAAATCATTCATTCATTCATTATTCAAAAAAAAAAAAAAAAAAAAAAAAAAAAAAAAAAAAAAAAAACTGAAATTGGCATTTTGTGAACTTGTGATAAACTCTTTAAAACAGATAACTATTGGTTGCAAACACACACACACGCTAATTAATTTCATGTGTCTATTAGGTTGATAGGACGGTCAAGTAGAGGGGTTAAGGTGATGTTGTTAAGAGGTGGTCACTAAATAAATAATATCCCCAAAACCAACACTTACTTCAACTGTTCAATAGGTTTTGCATTTGGTTTCAACTAGTGATTTACATTTGCAATACAGACAACATATAATGCCTAATTTTCTACAACTACATCATACAGTGGCACAGGATGTACTGTTGTCAAGAAAAGTGATGATACAGTTTTTTTTAAACTTTGGACACATATTGCTCATAATGCCACACCTGGCAATTCTAGAAAGGGGCCAGAGAAGTACTATAATCATTTATTACTTGAATAAAGCAACAGCCTCTATATTATTCGTTAATTTATGTGGGTTTGGTAAAGCCAGTTCCGAGTAGAATAGATATTGATCATCCATCTTTAAAATCTACCATGAAACCTTACTCATAAGTGATGTTATGACACTAATATGACATAAAATTAGTGTGTAATTGGAAAGAGATCTTAAATAATGAGAGAAAATGTTTTAAAATTTGGATAATAAACCATGGAAATCATGGGGAACAATATAGTGATGAATGCAATATTATGATAAAGAGAGAGAGAGAGAGAGAGAGAGAGAGTAAGCATAAGCTTATCTACAATGACACTTAATTCATTACATTTATTTTGAGAGATTGAGAGATAATATTTTTTCAAATATACTTCAGAAGTGGAGAGAGAGAGAGAGAGAGACCGAGAAGAGAGAGAGAGAGAGAGAGAGAGAGAGAGAGAGAGAGAGAATTATAGTACAGGCAGCTCGCGGTTAACGGCACAATCGCTTAGCGGCAAATCGGTTTTACAGCTGTAGTAAAAAATATTCATTAAAAAAATAAGGTATTTTAAGGTATTTTTACGGCGCAATTTTCGGTTAACAGTGCTGCTAGCACCGTGTCTAACGAGTACATGCATTTGTAGAAATACCGTTCAGACCATAATGGTTATTGAGAGTTATTACATAGGTATTACGGTAAAATATATGACCCTGACGCTGTTCTGTGCTGAAAATATAGTTAAATAAGTGCAAATTTGTTGGTGAATTCAGAGAGTAATTTGTTGGTGAATTCAGAGTAATTTGTTGGTGAATTCAGAGAGTAATTTGTTGGTGAATTCAGAGAGTATCTTGAGGCATAAAGGATTCCTCCCACAACAAGTCTTCAATTGTGATGAGACAGGTCTGTTTTGGTAAAAAAAAAAAAAAATGCCAAAACGGACCTACATCACGCAGGAGGAAAGTTCATTGCCAGGACACAAGCCTATGAAGGATAAGCTAACACCCTTGATCTGTGGGAAGGCCAGTAGGGATTTCAAAGTGAAGCCCCTACTTATGCATCACCCTGAAACTCCCCAAGTGCTCAAGAAAAAATGTCATAAAGAATAAATTGCGTGTGATGTGGAAGGCCAATATAAAGGCATGGGTCATGAGACAAATTTTCATTGAGTGGGAGGAGGATTCCTCTTCCAAAAAGTAACCTCTCCTCCTCCCTCTCCCCTCCTATCTGTCTTCCATGTGCTAACAAGTCTTCCATTAAAGTAAGAGTGATGTTAAATGTTCATTATTCATTTATATTTATTTCTCATTATTTTCTGTATGTAAAACTGTGTTTATTCCCTGTAAAATGTATTTAAAAAAATTTTTTTCGGGGGTCTGGAACGCATTAATACTTTTTACATTATTCTTTATGGAAATTACTGCTTTGATTTTTGTGTTTCGGATATTGTAGCAGGTTCCAGAATGGATTATGTACAAAAACTGAGGTGCCACTGTAAAGGGTTTTGTGATACTGATAATGACGTTAATGGTGCAGAGCATTTATTATGAATTTTAACGTATAGTTTTCCTTGGGGAATACAAAAGTATTTTGTCCTAATGGTAAGCTTTGCCAAACATTTTAATATCTTTAAGATACTTTACACATTTTTGGTATGATAATTCCAATAATTAATGGTTTTATTCACATACCAACTAACTTACATCTGTTGATAAGTTATTAAATCTAATAAATTGTGGGTCGTCTCATACGATGAACATCCCTCTAAACCTACATTTTTACACGAAAAATGGGGATCGTCTTAAACACCGAGTCATCTTATCTGCTGGTACATATACTACATATAGGCAATGTTCCAATATCATTCCTATGAATTGCATCAAATATATCCCTGTGTTTGGTCACAAATGTTTTAGTTCAGAATGTTTCATACAGCTTGGCAGATTTTGTTTCAAATTGCAGCAAGTCTTCAGGTATCTCTCGACTCTTCTTAGTCTTATTTTTTGCAGATATGACAACAAAATTTTCACAATCTTCTAGGAAATGTATTTCATAGTGTTCTGAACTGAGGCCTCAGATGACCTTCTAGCAATAAGACTGAACTCTTGGTTGAGGTGAAGAATGGTGGCTGAAGGAATGACACCACTAATTTGATGTTGAAATTTGTGGACTGCCACATTTCATGATATATAATGTCCCACTGTGCAACAAACTGTTTTCACTTTGTGTTCCCAATGACTCCAACAAACTTTTATGATCTGTTGACTGTTTGCTTGAGGCACATGTCAGCATCAATAGCTGAAAACTTGCACTCTGTCCTCTTGACTACAAATTCACCTGCCATAAAATTCTGATGTACAGCAGGAGCTACCTGGGGCAATTACCTCATGTCTTCCAGATAAATGGAGGCCACCTCAAGGAATTTATAGTCACACATAACAAACAATGGTAGAAATGGGTGTTGGCCCTGAAATGATGTCATGCATGCCTTCCATCCAGGACATCAGATGTCAAGTTGATACCACAAGCCCTGGATGCTGTTAAGCATAGTTCAACAAGAATTGTACTACTATCCAATGACACTGATGTCATGGTATTGGCACTGCACTACTGGGACATTCTGAAAGGTCATGGACTACAAGAATTGTGGATGTGAGCTGGAGTGGGAAACACAACCCGTTATGTTCCATTATACATACGTACTAGCCGAAAGACTAGAGAGCAAAGTCTAAAGCACAATAATAGCTCTTCATAACCGTACTGGATGTAATAGTCACAAGCAAATATACATAGTGGAAAATCATCTGCTCTGAAGTTCAATGCTGCACTCCATCTCCAAAACTTTGGAAAGGATCCTAACAACATAAACCTGGAGATGGCTGAAGAGTTCCTTGTAAATGTGTATAAACCGGTACAAAGTGGAAAGCTCTTGATGAATTAAGGTACCATTTACAAGCAATTCACAGTTATCGGCAATCTGGTTTTATGACACTTGTCTGGTGACGATGGTCATCACAACCTGGTTTTATGGCACTTGTCTAGCGATGAATGACGATAACTGAATTTTCGGCACCGATCCCCAGCTGCCTGCAACGAGCCTCGTTTATCTGCACCGCAGAGCCTCTGTTATCAGCGCCGATATCCAGGGAGCTGCACTATTATCGCCAACTTTCAATAAGACACATTCACAGAGTTTTGTTTGGAACATACCTGCAGTTACATTGCTTAGACAGGCAGCAGTTAGGTCCACGGAACTTTGGGTACACACAAATTGATGGCAACAGTCAATCTGATAGAATCCAAATGTTTATACCAAATAATTTTCCCATGCCATGCACATGTACATCCTGTGCCACTGTACGCTGCAGCTGTAAAAATTTAGGCGTTGTATGTTCACTAGATGAAACCAAATGCAAAAATCCATTGAATTGAAAAGTTAAATAAATGTTGGTTTTTTGGATATTTTTGATTTACTGGACCACCTCTTAATGACATCACGCTTATCCCCCCTACTCAACCAACCTATCAAACCTAATAGACACATAAGATTAATTACTATGCGTGTTTGCAACCAATAGTTACCTGTTTTAAGAGTTTGTTACAAGTTCAGGAAAATGCCATTTCCGGTAATCTTTTTTTTTAAATCCTAGCATGATTTGTAACAGGGTTTTATGGACAATTTGTATATATATATATATATATATATATATCATATATATCTATATATAGATATATATATATATATATATATATATATATATATATATATATATATATATATACTGAACTTTACTGGTTTTAAAAACTTTTTTATTGAGTAGTCTATATAAATAAATCAATGTTGTATAAAAATCTTGTTTATATGCACATGCTTCAAATTTGAGCAGTGTTTCTCAACCTTTTCTGACCCTAGTACCCCCTGCAGTTAGGTCAAGCCAGACCAGCACCCCCTAACACAATTATATTATTACTAGGATAAAAGAAAGTGAATTGTACTGCTTGATCATTAAATTTTATTTTGTTGATTTCTTAAAAGTAAAACTAAGTGCCTTATTGCTCATAGAAGAAATAAGAAAACTAGAAAAAAAGAAAATACCACATAAAAACTCAAATATGCACTACTGGGTGATCAATCATACTTGTATCAATGTGATTATTGTTGCTTATGTATGTATTGCTTCCCAGCACCCCCTATACAGGCAGTCCCCGGTTATCGGCAGCCTCAGTTATTGGCAATCCAGTTTTATGGGGCTTGGCTAGTGGTACAAATCGCCAATTTCCGGTTATCAGCACCAATAACAGAGTATTTGTGCTAATATCTACCTAATAGATGCCCCATTAACCAGTTACAGTGCCAAAATCTGGTTATTGGCGCCGATAAGTGCCTAATATCACAGATTTTCTGTAATCCCCAATTCTTGCTTATCATCAAGCCGTCGGAACAAAACCTCCACCAATTATCGGGGACTGCCTGTAATTGATTTCAGGGGGTGCTAGCATCCTGGGTCGAAAACCCTGTATTAGAGGGTCCAAATTTTAAGCAGGGCATTGAATTTTGTCATGTCAGGTTTGCAATCAAAATGTACATTGCGTCTAAGGCTACAATCTGAGCGTTCATTCATGTCTATAATCCGTTTCATTGAAAAGTTTTGGCAACTCTAGTTTCCCCTACCCCTTATATTTGATGCATCTGACTTAGCTAGAATTTGTCACAAATTGTTCAATAGTGACATTACTGCCAGGTTTGAGAATGTCTACCCTTGCTAAAAAATATGCCGAGATGCATCCCTTAAGAAAATCAAGTCTGTGATTTCTGGGCCCTTTCAACCCCCAAAATACCCCTTTGCTCCAAGACTAACTGGAATGGTGAATCTGGTACTGTGATAAGGCAATTAAACTATGAATATGTTATGATACTGCATCTCACTTGCAGAAGAAACTTTTGGGATGAGTGTGTCAGGTCTGACATATTTAGTGCAAGACAGGATTTTATAATCAAAATCAAGAAGTAAACTTTTTTAATGTGTAACTTTTAAAAAATTAATATTCAAGACTGGAGTCTACAAAGAAGATCATATTACAAAGCTGCCAAGATGGGGTGTTGAAAGAATGGAAAAATCACTTTGTAATATCTGCAAGATTAAGATGTTTGGATATATACGTTAAGAAGGGGAAAACAGTTATAAAAAATAGCAGATATAAAGTAGCAAAAAAGAAAATAAGAATGAAGGCCTGATCTCATAAAGAGCACAGACAAAGATCAAGATCAGAGTTGGAAGAGTACCAATAAGGAATAAAAGTTCAGTCATCTGCTAAGTATCCACATAATCCAAAACCAAGCCAATCCGGTTCTTGATAGTACACTGCATGACCGGGAAGTCTCTATGCTTCAAGCAATGAAAGCAACACCTGCAGATATTTCCATCCCAACTAAATATATACTATGTCTATGTATAATACTGCTTACCTAGGAGACCTCGTGACATTCCTCCAAGGAAGCATGGTATACCAAGTCTCTCTAATGACCTCCTTAAATCATCCACAGGTGTAGGTGGCAGGGTTGACTGGCTACCCAAAATAAACACTGGCTTTTTTGCTTTTGAAATAATCTGAGCACACTGGTCAACTGTTGAAAAAGAACCAGTTAGGCATTAATAAAAATGAAACACAAATGTTTTTGTGATCTCAGCATTTCAATATCTTTAAATCTTTAAAATACGTAGATTAATTTATGTTTGATGTCTCGCTACAAATATTAGTATCTGTCAGATAAGTTACAGGCTTCCAGTAAATATTCAAAGATGTCAACAGAACACTATAAGGGCACAAGTATTACTATATTATAAAGTTTACATAAGTGCTTATATAAAAACCTAAATCACAGTCTTAATCTAAAAATAAAATATATAATCAATCATACAATCATAATACAGTGACTTTGTTCAATTATAAAACTATTATAAACCACCACCTTTCATATGGTTCTACAAAAGGGATTTTTGACGAAGGAAAAATCTATTTCTGGGTGATTGGCTCGTGTCGCCCTATGAAAGTAATCCTTAATATCATCTTTCTAGGTAAAATTATCTAAAATTACCAGAGAAAAACAAAATTAAGAAAATGTCAGTAAGACTGACTCGCTCACTCTTAAAAAGAAGTGTCGGTATGATAGGAGCGAGTGTGGAACACTACCACGAGACAAACACCAATTAGAACTTCCCTATCAGAATCCCCCTAAGAGAGAGCCGATACCAACGGGCGCATGCAGCCTCTACTACTACTACTAGAGGACGCCACGGACAGCAGCGCCCCTAGCGGTCTCCTTAATAAAACAAAAATACATCTTGTCCTGCAAGGGGGGGAAAACAAATCATAAAACAAAAAGGGATGGGTTTCATAGGGCGACACGAGCCAATCACCCAGAAATAGATTTTTTCCTTCGTCAAAATCCTTTTCTGGGCTCAGCTCGTGTCGGCCTATGAAAGAGTACCAGAGAAACAGACAAGATGGAAAAGGGAAAAATGAAAAACATATTAAAATGATGGATATAATAAGTAAATCAAATACAGCATACAAATTAAGTACTTAAACTAACTTATTACAGTAATCAATAACAGAATGTTAGTAAACTTAAAGTACTTAAATGGTAGTAACAAAAATCATAAATATGCATGTAAAATAAGGAAATGTTTGAATTTACTTAATTAGAACATATAAGTACAATTATATACATACATGTGTCCTACCCTAGCATAAAAATAAGGGTAGGTACACTCAATTCCATCATTAATACAATTAATACAATTAATTCAAATATATACAAACACATTGTGACTGAAGTTATCACAAATCCAATTGGAGAATTTATACAAACATATTGTGGTGGCCATCCTAGCATAAAAATAAGGGTAGGACCACTGAAGTACATATCAGTACAAGGGTGGTTGTCCCTAGCAAAAAAATAAGGGACAAACCACTACAACACACAACGGCTAAGGCTATGATGATGAGTAGCCTGGTGATAGGTGAGGCATGTTGGTTGAAGTAGGTAGAAAGGAGACCTGGATTAATACTACAACTACTAAGCAGTATCAGGGGAAACTATGTTTCCCGCTGCTACTGCTGAAAACTTTAAAGATTCCAAGGACTTTAAATAATGTCGTTTAAAGACTGTCGGGGATTTCCATCCAGTATACTTTCTAAGATCCTCAAAGTTCATATGTTGGAAATAATTAATAGAGGTGGCTACTCCCCTGATATCATGTGCTTTTGGGAATGACTCAGGGTTGGCTTGTTTAATGAAGTAAAGGATTTGCTGTCTAATACCTTTAACTGACAAAGTACCACCTTTTTCTCTCATGAAGAGAGCACCCGAGGATCTAGAAGAAGTACGAGATAGAAAGGCTCTAAGAGTTGATACTGGGCAGAGAGAAGGATCCTGTGGAAGTGGGATAACCTTCCAAGGAGCCCACCTTGCAAGAGGATCTTCATTTTTGGCTAAAAAGCTACGATCCGGAGCAAGTAGAACTTCTCCTGATGGGAGGAAATTCCACATGACCCGCATCCCTGGATAGAGCCGACAGTTCTGAAATTCTCGCTCCGAGGCTAGGCTTAATAAGAATAATGTCTTCCTCAGGAGCATTATGAATGTACAAGATGAGTTGTCAGTATCTGAAGCTAGTTTGAGAACATCATTTAAGACCATGAAACTGTAGTAGGCCTCGAGAAGGTCTAAGTCTAGCACAGGCTTTAGGGATAGATGTGAAATAAGATTCAGTCAAATCTATCTGAAAACCTACTTTAAAGATTTTCTTCAAAGCCGACTTATGAGTGGTAATCGTGCTAGCTGCTAAACCTTTTTCAAATAAAGATCTGAAAAAGGATATAGCCAAATTAACTGTCATGGTTGGTAGTGTTCGATTCTCTCAAGAAAGATGCTAATTTCTTAACAGCTGAGTCATATTGTCTAATGGTTGACTCCCTTTTATCTGATTCTAGGAAGAGAATATTCTGTGGATCAATGTCAGCATCTTTATTAGCCGCAAACTTCATGAAGTCCATAAAGTTAGGGTCTGGAGAGTTCCTGAGGAAGCGAACACAGTCCTCATTTGTACTGATTGTGATTAGTTTGGGGTTGGGGATCCGTTGAGGTCGGAGACCCAATTCCAAAAAGAAGCGGATACCAGTTGCTCTTGGGCAGTTCGGTGCAATCAGAGCTACTATCCCTTTGAAAGACCTTAGTTTGTCTAGGACTTTCAAGAGAAGATTCACTGGAGGAAAAACATAAATTCTCCTCCATTGATTCCAACCCAACGACAGGGCGTCCGTGGCATAAGCCAGAGGGTCCAGGTTGGGGGCCACATAGCAAGGGAGCTTGTGGTTTGCTTGTGAGGCGAAGAGGTCCACTTGGAGACCTGGGACTCTCCGGCTTACCCACTGGAATGACCCGACGTCCAGAGACCACTCTGATTCCAGAGGGACTGACCGGGACAGGGGGCGTCTGCTATCACATTTCTTACTCCTGCCAGATGAGTGGCAGACAGATGCCATTTGTGTTTGCTTGCTAATGCAAAGATGGCTATCATGACATGGTTCACATGCTTGGATTTGACCCTCCTCTGTTGATGCAATGAACTACCACTGCACTGTCCAAAAACTAGCCTTAGATGAGACTTTTTTCTGGGGGAAGCAGTCTCTTCAGAGTAAGAAAAAATACTGCCATTGCTTCCAACACATTTATGTGAAGCTGGCGAAATTGAACTGACCAAGTCCCCTGAACCTGTTTGAACTGAGAGTATCCCCCCCACCCGGACAGGGATGCGTCCGTGTGAATGGTTAACATTGGGAGGGATATTGAAGGGGTACTTTCTTGGCTAAGTTCTTTACTTTTGACCAAGGCCGTAGTTGGTTGCGGAGGATCTGTGGGATTACTGACAACTTGTCTCGATATTTGGAGTTTGCTTTGACCGCCAAATTCGATTTATATCTTTCAGCCTTGCTTTCAGAAGGATATCTGTTCACCGAAGCAAACTGAAGAGACCCTAGGATTCTCTCCTGGTTTCTTCTTGACGTTTGTTTGCACTTGAGAAATTGCCTGACAGATTTTGCTATTTCCTTCCGTTTGGCTACTGGAATTGATAGATTGTGGGAGGACAAATCCCATTGGATTCCTAGCCACTGAAAACGAGATTCCGGAACAAGTCTGGATTTCGTTTTGTTTATCTGGAACCCCAGATGTTCCAGAAAGTGAACTACCTTTTTGGTAGCTTTGAGACATTCCTCGACTGTTGGTGCCCAGATTAACCAATCGTCGAGGTATGCCGCTACCATGATTCCCTGAGCTCTCAATTGTTGTACAACCACTTCTGCTATCTTTGTGAATACCCTGGGGGCTACATTCAGACCGAAGGGCATCACTTTGAATGAGAATGTCTTGGACTTCCTAGCCTGAATCCTAGGAATGGCGGAAGTGCCTGGCTATAGGGATATGATAGTATGCGTCTGTAAGATCGATGGAGCATGTGACGGCTCCACGCGGAAGTAAGGTCCTTACTTGCGAGAGGGTAAGCATCTTGAACTTGTCGCAGCGAATGAAAGAGTTTAGCTTTGACAAGTCTAAGATTACCCTTCTTTTTGTTGAGCCTTCTTTGGCACGCTGAATAAGCGACCTTGAAATTTTAAGATGTTTGACTCTCGCCAATAGCTCCTTTCTGAAGGAGTCTTCCGCGTAATCTATCAATTCCTTTGACGGTACCTGATGGAATGATTTGATTGGAGGAGGATCTTGGATCCAGCTCCAGCCTAATCCTTTGGACACTATGCTCTGTGCCCAATTGCTGAACCCCCACCTGTGGCGGAAGAGGAACAGCCTCCCTCCTACCTGGGGAGCCTCATTGCTGATGGGCGGGTTGGCCACCACGCCCTCCTCTGAACTGCTTACTCCTTGTGCCCCTTCCTGCGCCACGGTGACGAAAGTAACCTCTCGCCCTACCCCTCGGTTGAGAGTAGCCTTGAGCCTCATAAGCAGGGTTAAAGGCAGGCGAGATAGCATAGGAAGTCGAAGGTTATTGCGATTGCTGGGGCACCAGGAGGAAAGGCTGAGTTTGCTTAGATGTAGCAGGTTGTCCTTGTTGGGTGACTGGGACTGCCTGCACAAACTGCTGCTGATGCTGGAGTTTTTTATATGGCTGGATACCTCCTACCAGCCTTCTTTGGTTTCTTGCCAGCAGTGGGAACGGATTCCTGTTTCCTCTTGAGGAAATACCCCACCTAGCTCTAAGGCTCTGGTTGAGTCTAGCAGCTTCGTGGTGGACTTCGTTCACTGCTGACTCTGGGAAGAGATCCGCTCCCACATGCTGGCAGTCAAGAGTCTATTAGGCTCGTGCCTGATGGTGCACTCTTGAAGAACATGCTTCCGACAGTTTTTCCTGGCTTGGAAGAAGTCAAAAGCGTCTAACAGAACCTTCTGAAATTGCGATTTTGCTAGGATTTTGAATAGCGGTTCGTTCGCGTAAGATAGCGCAGCCATTTCCGTGACGATGAGGGAGTTAAGGGACCTGCCAAACCTAGTTCGCGCATCGAACTCTGCCTGGATTAGGGAGTCCGGCAGCCTAGGTAACTTCTCACCGAACTGGTCCATAGCGCAGTCCGGCTTGAGTTTACCCTGCGTGAAAGTAGCTGGCAGGTTTTCCCATAACTCTCCGAAGGCGGGAAAGAGTGGAGAAGTGGACTCCGACTCTCTCAACTGTGGAACGGGCTCATCCTTGAGGACTGCCTGAAGAGCCATTCTCCACCCAATTTCGTGGCGAACGGAAGAGAGACCTCCTCTTCCGTGGCGAAAATAGTGAAGGGGCTCTTATAGGCCTGGAGTTTAGTATTAGTACACTCCCAGTCCTCAAGGCAGTGAACCCATTCCCGTTGGGCGTGATCTCTACTGTAGAGGACTGACTCCTTCGAGATCTTGTCCTCCCTTGTAAGAGCCGTTGGCGTCAGCCTAGCATACCCGATGAAAGGCTGTGACAGACCCGGAGGATAGAACTCGAAGTCCTCAATCCTTCGAGTGCCAAACTCCGGGATCGAAATCATCCCGTCCTTAAAGGGGAAGCGTAGGGGCCGCTACTCTCCATGGATTCTCCATAGAGAAAGCTGGCAAGGAGTCGTAAGACGGGAGTTGGAGAATCCCACCTGCTAGAAGCAGGGGATACTGGGGGAGGAGCCGTGGGATAGCCCAACCATCCGATCCTCATTCTCTCTTACTCTATTCGAGAGTTCTGGACCGTCTGTCCAGTTTGAGACAGAGTGCTCGACAATTGTGCGAACATCTGCTCAAAACGTGTTCCCAAAGCTGAGATTTGGGAACCAATCATCACTCCTACCTGCTCCATCATTCCTGGTGAGACAGGAGAAGGAACGCAGGAGCTGGTGCTTGCCACCCCTGCCGGCATAGCCGGAGAGGGGGCAGCGGAGGCGGGAGAAGGCAACGACTCGGAGGTAGCGCGAGCTTTCTCCTTCGAAGCCTTGCCTCTGGAGCTCTTCGACTGGGAAGAGCTTGGCTTAGCCTTCACCGCGTCGGCGTAAGAAGTCGATGACTTCCTAGCGAAAGAAGACGAAGACGACTTCCTAGAAGTCGTCTTAGACAATGTCTTCGGTTCTCTCTTACCCTTCTCCTTAGGAGGTACAGAGAGAGCGGGAGTGCGGCTAGGGATCTCGGATCCCGGAAAGCCTTGGAAAGAGGCGGAAGAAGAAGGGACAGGAGAAGATCCAGGAGCGCCCAAGGAAAGACCTTGGGCGCCCGACAAACCTACCTCAACCAACAAATCCTCACTCACTACCGCCATCGGCTCGAGATTCAGGTCCAGGCCGGCGACGTCTGGAACTGACTCCTGGGCGGCTACGACCCCCAACGACTGCTGGAGTTCTTGCTGGATGGCGGCTATCACGGGGGCGGCGGACAAGGGGTCGACGTAGCCCGTCGACTTGCCCGCAGGGAAGATCTGGATGGCCAGCTTCCTATCCAATATGTAGGGCTGGCCCTTGGCGGCGTTCTTCCCAAAGCCGCCCACCCACGCTTTCAGGGTGGCGAGGGCGACTTCCCTCACACCGCTAGCCTGAAAGAAAGGCTGAATTAGCTACCAATTGCGGACAGGGTTAACAAACTTACGAACTAAAAGTGTTAGTAAGTTGATAAATAACCTCATAATGGTCTTACCCCACCAAACCAACGCTGATGATCGACCAAGGTCGTAGCATATAGTGCAGGCCTCGGATGCCCAGACGATAGACTCGTTGAACAAGGTGGCACATGGGGCGTGAGACCTGCACTCGTCATGTCCGCAGGGGTCGTGCAGCGTCGCATTACAAGCGAGGACCTGGCAGTTGGTAGCCTGTAAGTGAAAACGTACATGAGTACAAAGTAAACACTTACAGCCTAACATATGCTCCGCTGGTGCCGGAGCGATAAAGTTAGATAAAACCAGAGCCCTGCTAAAATACGTGTGGTAACCATGTTGGAAGAAAGGCTATGGCTCCGCCAGTGGCGGAGGCACAAGAATCAACCAACTAGGAGTGGTGGTAATGGAAACCACAACGGATAATGGCGGGGATGGTTGATTAACATAAATATTATAATACAAAATTCATTGTAAAATATCTTAAATTAGGGTATATATCCTTAACATAGTATAGTAACAACATAAAAACCAACTTCTCTCCACCCGTCTACTAGAAGAGTGCGTAGGTAAGGGTAAGCTCCCCTTCCGGTAGCGGGGGAGAGATATAAGGATATAGTAGGCAAGCAATCGACCATCCATAGCACCCACCCTGCCCGCTAGCGGAGCCAATACCCTATAAACCAAAGGGGCCCCGGCTGCGACGGAAGGCTCCTTTCATATCGTAAGGGAGGTGGCTGAGTAATGGGTAGGGGGGGGAAGGAGGTCCGGTGAACGCGGCGGGATGCGAGGAAAAAGGGGGAAGGGATGGCCTACTCCTCCCCAACCTCACCAACTACCCGTATGGAGACCCGGAGGTACCTCATAGTGGTCGCCCTATACCCCCTGCTGGCGGAACCCCCCGGCACCTCCGGAATGTGAGAGAAGGCTATGAGGTTGTTATGACAACCAAGGGGTCCCCCAGCTCCTCCCTACATCAGAGAGGGAGGGAAGGGGCAGGGTAAGGTGCTATGGAACACGTGACCACCAGTGGGGCCTAGGTCGCGATCAACACAACCGTGGTAGGGCCACAAAGTGAACCAAGCTGTACCAATACATGGAACCAAAAGCACTAGGTAGCTAACACCCTAAATAAATAATAATAAAATACATCGAAAGGTGGAAGAGACACTTTTAGTAAAAGAGAAAGAGCCCAGGAGGAGGCAAACTATTCCAAGAAACAGGAGCTACTCGGAGCCAGCGATAGCCGATGTAGAGCAAGAGCCGGGATGCTGGGCCAGAATAAAAATAATAATAGCCCTAAATACCAAGCTAAGAGAATGGTAAGAGGGCTAACTAGCTAAAAAACTCGATGTAAAACAATGAACGTGATAAAGTAAGCCCATAAGTATAAGAAGTCCCAGTATGGAAGACCGGGAATTCTTACGAGGCAGCATGGCCGCCACGAGACAACCGGGGAACCGTATATGACTATAAAAAGGAAAATACTGGTACCCGAAGATAAAAACTGTGATAAAATATTACTTATGAGTTACTTAACTTAGCCGTGGCAATTGCTGAGCGTTCCATCGTAGAATACGAGATAAATCCTGAGAAATATAGCACAAGTAAAATCTGCGTCTAGACGCTGGCGCTAAAATTTAAGGAAGTTCTAATTGGTGTTTGTCTCGTGGTAGTGTTCCACACTCGCTCCTATATCATACCGACACTTCTTTTAAGAGTGAGCGAGTCAGTCTTACTGACATTTTCTTAATTTTTGTTTTTTGTCTGGTAATTTTAGGATAATTTTACCTAGAAAGATGATATTAAGGATTACTTTCATAGGCCGACACGAGCTGAGCCCAGAAAAGACTTAAAGAAAAATCCAAGGAAATTTTTGAGAATATCTAAAGTCTTCAAAATTATTTTTAGATTATTACAGAAATTTATTGAATCTTCATAAATAAAACTTCTGAATATTTACTTATGTGGAGTAGCCCAAGACTGATAATAAAAATTTACCAATTACCAGATTTTAAATATTTACACAAGATTTTAAGGGCCACCCCCTTTGTACAAAGAGCTAATAGTAAACACTCACTTTATTCAACTCTTCTGAACTAATTATTACAGCTTACATAAGTTACCAATGTAAAGTGAGCAATCAATTATACTTACCTGTGTCACTAGTAGCAAATGGTATGCTCAATTTAAGAGGTTTAGTGTCTCTAGGCTCCCAAGCACCAGCAAATAAGTTACAGATATAGTTATCAAGGTACCTGAAAAAAATATATACGTATTCACTAATTCCATATAAATGTTGTCTTGAATTACAGTTGAATGCAATATTATAGAAGGTAAATCAAACAATGGGCAGGCTGAATACTTGAAAATAAAATAGACTGAAACTACATTGTATAAACTCAGATACATGCAATGCTATATGGACATAATCCTTCTATGGCACTTGAAGTATATCTGGAAGATTCTGACTATTTGAGAACATAGATTAAGAAAAATATTAAGACATCCAATGGCAGGAGAGTGAGAAATGATACGAGAGAAAATACAAACGTTGTATACATAATTTAGATAAGATTGCTATGAAAGGGAGAAGAAGATGACTTGAACATGTTCTCCACACAAACTAGAGGAGATTAGTACACAACAGTGTCAGCTGAGATCCAGTGGGTAGCATAAGAATTGAGAGTTTCAGACCAAGTTGACTAAGAACTATGATAAGAAGAGGGGAGATTTGTGGCAGACAAAGCATAAAAAAGATAAGAGTGGTTCAATTTCACAAAGGTCTTTTGTGTTACACAACACTGGAGGTGGTGATGATAACTACATAACAGCATAAGGTAATATAAATAGGTGGCTACCAAAAAATTAACAAATGGATAAATTCTGCTCAACAAAAATTACAGCTGCATTTATCACTCTATTTGAAAATACATGTCTTCACAAACTCATCTACTACAGACCTCTCATTCTTGATCTGAATGTCTAGACACATACTTACCATGTCTTGTAGACATAAGTAGATGAGCCTGCGTGTAAGCCTTGGACCAGTTGGATAGTAATGACTGTCAATCACATTATTTGTGTCTGTGGTCAATCACATTATTTGTGCCTGTGGTGTTGTATACAAATATAACAATGTCCCCAGCAATCCCTGTGGCCTATTATTCCCTTGAACCCAAGACCCTGAACAGGTGATATTTATTCCAAATACAGTGGAACCTCTACATACAAAAGTCCCTACATACGAAAAATTCAGGTTACGAAAGCAAAGACGAATATTTTTTTGCTTCTGTGTACGAAAATAATTCAGGTTGCGAAAGGGTAAAGTACGAGATTCGCCCAGGCCGCCGAGAACAATTTTAAAATTAATGCGCCGCCAACTCAGTGGACTCGCCACCATCCTCCCCCTCTCCCACTGGTTCCTGATGCTAGTCACCACCGTAAGATCCTGCTCTCAGACTGGTCAGCATCTGTCCCATCATGCCTCTATGTAAAGGCGTTCCTTGACCATTTTTTGTGGCAGCATTATCGTAAACACTGGAATCGTTCATTCACATATATTTCGCTTGTTAATGTAAATTTGGTTTAGTGATTTCGCTTTCGTTGTAGTGTAAGTTACTTTATCGTGTTGTGTGCAAACTTAATTACTTACATTATTACCATGGGTCCCAAGAATGTTACTGGCGTTCACGGAAAGAAGAGGATGCTTTCTATGGAGAACGAAGATGGAGATAATCAAGAAGTGTTAATGTTTTCTGCCATTTGTTGATGTGTTTTGTAATGTTTAGTGTTAATGTTTTCTGCCATTTTTAAATGTGTTTCGTAAAGTTAAGTGTTCATGTTTTCTGCCATTTGTCCTCCTCCTATGTCATCACTTTAGGACATCGCCTCAATCGAAAGGTAAGGTTCCACATTTTACTACATACGTACGTAAATGTACGTACAGTATTTCTTGTACCCTGTACACTAATACACTTTATTTACAGGTACAGTCATGGTTATGTTAAGTATTGAATGGTTCAAATTGTTGTATTTCATTGTTTATTGGTCAATTTAGCTTTATTATAAAATTTGCTGTGGTGTATCTGTAGGGCTTGGAACGAATTAGGCAATTTACATGTAAAATGTAGTTCTAGATAAAAAAAACAGATTACAAAGGCCGCTTTGGAACGGATTAATTGCGTATCCTGAGGCACTACTGTAGTACCTTTATGTTTGGTGGCAAAGAACTAGAAACTAAGTGCAAACTTATGTTTTTAGGGTGAAGTTCTGTGGTGACTTAAATTAGCATGCTGGGTATGGTTGCAGTACTATAGTCAAAACCCCCATATTCGCGTTCTCGAGATTCATGGACTTACCTATTCAAGGATTTTTCTTTGGACCATTTCTACCCATTATTCACAGGAAATTCACCTATTCACAGGTTTTTCCAACAATCAATATTCACTAATTAGTGTATCTTAATTTTATTTCCATGACTACATACATTTTTATGATACAAAAATTATTTACTAATTTTCAAATATTAATATTGATTTATACTGTACAGGTAGCTCCCGGTCTGGGAGCCTGACAGTAACCAAAATTCAAAAGTCTTCGGGCACCACAATCCATATCACAGTGCCTTAGAATGGTTAATGATGCCTCAGACAGTGTCATAGCCAGATATTTTGCCCTAATATGTAATATGTAACTCTAAGAAAAATGTAGAATTTTATTTGCCAAATCATTTACTATGGTCAGCATGGTAGTTCTAATAATTTTTAATGTCAAATTCAATGAACTTACAGGTAAATCTTGGCCTAGAATGAGAGAGGAAAAAAAGTCACCCTTTCAGAATACTACTGACGTTTCCTCCATCTCTTTATTTATCATATCTTCTAGTTAAATATGTTAAAAAAAGCAAAAGAGAACGATAAAAGTACTATCATTAGTAACATTATAATTGTTGCTTAAACACTACAGCCATAAACAACTGAATGAAAACAGTAGTTTTGCTACAACAATCAAACCGGAACTAATAACAACGTTTGCTTTTGCTTGCATTTCAGCCATTGTACAATAGTAAATAATTACCACAGTTTTGTTACAAATGACGTTTAGTAGAATAGGACATAAAATTTTTACATTATACATTTATTCGCTATGGAGAAACTATCGACACGGAAATAGAGTACTGCTAAATTTAAGCTGCATTTATAGCTGAAACTGAGAAAATGTTCACACTGCTAATGACTATAAATTATCATGCATCAGTAACATGGAAGAAACTCGACCGCAAATAATATTGGAGAAAAAGGGTTTTAATAAAAAATGCTGTGCATGAAAGAACAGATTCTACTGTTGTTTTCACACCGTTGAAAGATAAATACATAAAGCTCGTATTATGATGAAATAGGGTAAAAATAGCAAAAGGAATCTGTTAATGGAAAAAATAACAATCTAGTTCACAAGAAGATGTATCTAAGTCATATTTTGATTTTTAAAAACTTCATATACAAAACATACTTTGTATCATATAAATAGAGTTTCTAGAGGTTAATTTACACTAGATTGAAGCAATTAAATCACTGAATTGATTTAAATGCAGCAAAAAAAAATTGCCTCCATCAGATGATTTTTCCAAACCAAAACAAGATCGCAACGGTGCCATCTATAAAAAAAAAACCCTAGTTTCATAATAAGACATATTGAAGTCATATTTCGAAGTTAAAACACTTCATATAATGAAACATAACCTTTTCCCATATAAATAGTGCTAAATAAGCAAGAAAATCATTCTGAATAGAGTTAATGTGGCAAATAAACTTACCTCTATCAGCTGATTTTTCCAAACCAAACCATGAACTGTTTGTTTGTATTTTATAATATAATAGTAATGTAAGTAATGTATAAGAATACATACAGTATTATTGGATACAGCAAAGTAAAGGATAACTTTTTAAAAGAGCCAAAGGAATTATGTATATTCCTTATGTTTGTATTTTATGAGGTGGTCTCGGCACTTAGGCTAAGCCACCGATAACCAGACAATGGTGCTATAAACCATACGGAGGGTAAAACTGTTACGAATATGTTGAACAAGCGCTGTAACACCGATATGCCAGTAACCGGGGGATACTTGTTCTAGTAAGTTTAATAAGATTATATGCAATCAAATAAAAAAATAATAATTCTCTCTCTCTCTCTCTCTCTCTTACAGATTTTCAAATATTTATATTAGTGTAAACAGCAATAATATCACTTCACTAAGAAAATGCTATCGTGAATCAGTAAGATTTTAATTTATAAATTAAAAAATTATATAAGAATAAAAAAAATCGACTCTATCTTGCATCCTTTTTTTAGATACACTTACTAAAGCTGAGGTACAGAGCTGTCAAATATGTCAAGTAATGTGACAGGAAGGGGGGGGGGGGGCTGTGTTGCTAACTAATGGTCATGTAATTTCTCTCTCTTTCTCTCTCTCTTACTTACATTACCTGCAGTGTTATCTAAGTCAACCCCCAACCATACCCATTCTTACTGGTATCCACCTCTTCCGCTACCTTTGCCCTTCATAGGCATTCCAGGTGTTGCTTTCCTTTTTCCTATAGGGTCTTTGGACCTTTTGAAAAAGATTTCCTTGCTGTTGTTGTTGTCCCTTTGTGAGGAGTGGTCCCTTCTAACCACCTACCTGTTTTTGAGGACCCTTTGTGGGGAGTAGTCCTTCTAACCACCTACCTGTCTTTGAGGAAAAACTTTTGGGTAAATTAAGGCTTAACCCCTTTGCCACCGGCCTGCTGCATTGCTGGAAATGCTTGCATACCGCATGAGACCCCCTGTCGACCGCGAGTATCAATCATTACTTGCTCCCACTAAATTTTATGTTATTCATATTTTCCCTTTATATTCTTATATGAAAACATTGTGTGTACAAATATCAATGACTATTTTTTACCCCATTGTCAAAAAATTATAAAAAATATAGTAAGAATATCAGAAAAAATAGGAATATTTAGTGGAAAAAGTAATTGCAGAAGTAGGAACTGTTATAAAGTAGTAGAAATAGTAGTAAAGTAATAGAAATAAAGTAGCAGAAAAAGTAGTGAAATAGTAGTAGTGGTAATAGCAGTACTAGTTTTCTTACTGAAACAGTTATTCCTAGGTTTCATACAGAAACAGCGTATACATCAATGAATGTTTACGGCACTGGTAATAATAATAATAAAACAGTAATAATAGTAATAATAATAATAATGATAATAAAAGCAACAGCATCTCGTGACCAATACGTATATACATATGGGGCAGTTTATTCACCCCCATTATCATCAGCAAGCTATACAAAACACATCTCGTACCAGGCCTCCATAGAAGTCCTTTCACCTTACGATTTCCTGTTGAATGAAAGTACTACTCTGCCCGAGCATTCATCCATTCACACAATTAGTCAATTACATCACCACAGAAAAGGAAAAAAAATGCATCACGTAAGCAGGTGAAATCTGGTGTGTAAGCAGGAATCCCATTGCCACCCTCCGTGAATCAGGGGGGGCTGGGTCTGGGCGCAAGTCACAAGATGGATCAGTTATGAACCGCCAACCTTCGTCGACAAGAGGTTCAATGTCTTCCAAACACTCGTTGTCACTGTCAACCTCTAAGAAATTATCACTATAATCATCATCTGATAGATTTGGCAGGTACACAGACCCTGACTCTGAAACACTATCATCTGACATGATACTGAAAAAGAACATAAAATAACTGCAATCAAAAGGGAAAAAGGTTTAGAATTCAAATCTACATGGTTTACGGACAAAATCGTAATCATCCTTCTCAGATAATAGCCTGAGGCGCACTGGCACATGTTGGCCAGTACCCCTCCTAATATCCCATATGAAAATGACGTCACGACGTCCATTGGATGCTCATTGGTTAGAATGAATTGTGGGTGGAGCTTCAGCACCTCTCTCGTACACAATACTGCGTCTGGAAACCATCCAAGCTGAAGAAAACGCTTTGCTTTTCGAGGAGGGATGAAAGACGTACACGCGTACGTCCCGGTCTTTCATTACTGTGCCGTAAAAGACGTACATGTGTACGTCCCAGTGCTGAAGGGGTTAAAGGATTTTTTTTTTTTATTAGCCTTTTGCGTTGGATTAGGGGAAGTTTTTGGTTTTTGTTTCCTGAATTACCCTTTTTTCCAAAAGATAGTACTTTGTACAATGTTGTTGGTGGGCTTGCTGGTTAAGTTTTCAATCACAACAGACTCCTAAAACAGGGGTTCTTAAAGAAGGGGTTGTTATGTAATAATGAAGTTACACTGGGATGTGACTTGTTGGAGCCCTCAAATGTTTCCATTTGCACTTTTATGCAGCACTAAAATGCCCTAGAATGCTTTCTATTAGCTATAGGGTTCGCATAAGACTTTTGGCCACAACAGCAAAATTTGTTCTAAACCATTTTGGAGGTGGCAACTTCCAGCAAGGTGGTAGATATACTACTAAAGAAGTGGATCTTAGTATGAAATTCTGCTGAGGCTGTCGCCTCTAGATTCTTCTCATAGGGGTTCTAAATTGCTGTGTAGCTATATATAAGGGGAGCTTTCCCCCTTTAGAAGGGAGTTGTAATGTTGCCCATCCCTTGTTAAGAGTTTTTCCACAACTGGGATGACTGTGGCAAATACTGTATATACTCATGTAACACGCGATCTTGCATATCATGCGACCCCCAAATTTTCACCCTTAAAAAATTATTTTATCTCATATCTCACGTATCATGTGAGTTAAATTTACGAGACCAAATAAAATAGGCTAAACTCTTTTCCTCCTCTTTATCTATTCCATTTTTTAGTTAGGCTAACCCCTTTTTCTCCATCTATCCCATCTTCTAGTTAAGTTTAAAAAAGTAATATAGAATGCCAAATGTATTGTTGGTAATGTTATACTGTACTCGTTTTGAAAATGCATACAACCAGAAACAGCTTATTTGCTTTGAACAACCGAGTCCGATAACAACAGCCTTTTTGCTTGCATTTCAACCATCATACAATAGTAAAAAATTACCTTAGTTATATTACAAATGACGTTAAGGAGAAGAGGACCGATATATTTTTACATTACTACATCCTTACTTACTATGGAGAAAAGATCAGCAAGGGCATATACTGCTATATTTACTGTAAGTTTTAGCTGAAGTTGAGGAAAGGATAAGTACCATCAAACTCAACTGTAAACAACATTTGAGAGAAACGTGTTTTAATCAAAACTACTGAGCATGAAAGAACACATTTTACTATTTTCACTCCAATAAAAGATAAATAAGTAAAGCTCATAGTATTCTGATGAGATCAAGTGAAAGTATCGAACGGCATCTGTTGATTTTTGTTTACGCAATAAACATGCCCTCAGCACCACCTAAATTTCGTTCATGAACATTACGTATTTAAGTGATATTTCAACATGAAAACACTTCGTATAACGTGAAATAACCTTCTCCTATATAAATAGAGTACATTCATTTGCTCTAACTAGAAGCAAGAAAGTCTCTCTGATTCAAGTTCAATATAACAAAACAAACTTCTCGCAAACATCCTCAGCTGATTTCCAAACCAAAACATTGATTGCTGGGTTTGTATTTTATAATACAAACAAATAGTAATATGAAAATACATATACGTAATATTATTGGATGCAGTGAAGTAAAGCATACCTTTTTAAAAGATCCATGGAAAAGACGCATATCCATTATGTTTGTATTTTATCATATGATACTAATATGTGATTATTACACACACAAATTTTATATCTCATGTATGATCAGACCCCCTTAAAATTAGCTCCAAAATTAGGTCTTCAAAAGTCGCATGACACACGAGTATATACGGTAGTTTTAATTCTGTCATTGTTTCCTATCTTTTAAGTCACTACAAAATTCTGAGAATCTGTCTATACGATTAATAAGGACAGAAGGCTGGGGCTACTTAGTGAGTAACCTGGGTCTTGGTAAAGGGCGACTGCTATAGCTTTTAATGTTATAAACGGTAAAGGGTGTCTGCTATAGCTTTTAATGTTATAAACACAGTTAAACGTTTCTGTTGGTGGTCTCTTACATGTACAGCTTCGATCATAGTTTATCTCTCATAATTAGATATTTACTATAGGGAGAGAAAATGCACACTGAGGTGTCTAACCATGGATTATTATCCTTAACTCCATGGTAGAAAGGTGAGTGAAAAACTGGGGACTTGGAACAAGTACTTTTGTAATTTATTCTACATTTTCAAGTCCTCAGTTTTTCACTTACCTTTCTACCATGGATTTAAGGATATTCCTTAATGTTGGATATGGATGAGTAATGGAGTACTGGAGCCCCTATCATGTTTTGATCTGAAGTTATGCATTCCAAACTGACCATTTAATGGTTTCCAGTCACAATTCCAGCACTAGACCTTTTTTGGGCCGTACTTGCACCCCTTCTCACTTTTCACTTATAGGATGCATACTTTTACACTTTGGAGTGTACTTGACTGACTTTGACTTAAATTCCTTTTTGGAATCATGTATCATGTCCCTTCTACACTACTATTGCCGTTATGTGGCAAGGCCATTTTTTATGTTATTCATAATTTCCTAATGGAATTGATCAAATGCCGCAAACGGTGTATCCCTTTACAGGAAACCTGTGCAATTTGAGTGGGCTGCAACAACTGAACTGTAACTGCCAGTTAACCAAGGGGCAGACTCCAAAAATGTAGTCATTTCAGTTGGAGTTAGATGGATCCTAGTATCCCTTTTGGGAGAAAGATCCTCTTCAGCATCAATAGCTACATGGGGAATAGAATTCCTTCTAGAATGTTTCCCCCATTGGCTAGCTGAAATTTGTGTACCTGATCCTTCTGGGTTCAGCAGGGCATTTCAATGGCAATGCCCACTTCCTATTCCATAATGAGAATGTCACATCCATTTAAAAATTCCTCTACTTCCTCTGCGGGGTTAACCTGGGAGGTACTGGAGACTGATGGTACTGGGATTTGGCCCAAACATATACCTTGTTCTGAGAAAGGGTTAAATATCTGCCGCCAGACTTCTGCCAGAAAGCTATAATCTCTCCCTCCTTATGCTGCTGGTAGAATACTCCTTTAGAAAGGGGGTTCCTACTTAATATGGTTAAGCTACAGTCTGTTCTAGGTTATTAACACCTTTAATGATATAGGCTACATAAGAGCTCCACTGCTACATAGCTTTACCAATGGGCTAGCTTATCATTATCCGCCTCTATCCATATAAACTATTATTTTATAAAGCCTAGTATACCGTTTATATCTAATCCTAGGATATTTGGGTTGAACTACCAGTTAGTAGACCAACAACAGATGTTTCCTAAATTGTTCTCTCAGCCTAGTACATATGTATAGGGTATTGCCTAATACAGATTATTCTAGATCATACATTGTAAAGGCTATATATAAACAACAACTAACTCATATATAAACTCATAGTTAGGTTAACATTTTTGTCTAACCCGGTTTGTTCATATCTAGCCCAAGGCTATTTGATATGATATTGTTAAGATACAATAGTTTGTTCATACTTATCTGGCAGATATATATATAGCTGTATTTCTCCGAAGTCCGACAGAAATTTCAAAACTCCCAGCACACGCAGTGGTCGGCCAGGTGGTTAGTACCCATTCCCGCCGCTGGGAGGTGGGAGTCAGGAACCATTCCCATTTTCTATCCAGATTTTCTATTCCCACTGTCTCCTGAGGGGAGGTGGGTGGGTACTTTGATTATATATATCTGCCAGGTAAGTATGAACAAACTTTATTGTATCTTAACAATATCATTTTGTTCATGAAACTTACCCAGCAGATATCTATATATAGCTGAATCCCACCTTTGGAGGTGGGGAGAGACAGAAAAGGATTTTAGGAAACACATTCGTGCAGATGATTGACATCTTGGTTCCTTACCTGTTAGCATAGCCGACTTCGTGATTATTGTCACCCAAGTCTGCTACTGCTTTACTAGTCTCCAGCAAGGTAGTGACCTATGTAGCTGGTGAGTTCTAGACGATCTGTCAACGGGAGCGTGACCACAATGTGACTAGACCATATTGACCATACCATGAGGGCTAAGAAGTAATATATATCACCACCTGACCAACCTAGCCAAAGTTAAGGATATCTAACTAAGGCTTAAGGATTGAGAAGACCGCCACTGGCGGCCGACCCAATAAACATAATTAACAACTCTTCCTAACCATTTTCTATAGGATAGGACGAGTGATACTTCTTGCCCCCAAGATTGTGTCTGTAGACACGTATGGCCCCAGCGAGCAGCAAATCTTATATGTCGTCTTCACATCCCGCAGGTATTGTGAAATGAACACAAAGTTGCTTCGCTAAAACGTGGCACTCAGGATGATACTGAGTGCCATGCTCTGTTGAAATGCTTCCGAGGCCCCGCCCTCACCTCGTGAACATTCAGTTAAACGATTTCAAATCTTTG
The DNA here is from genome assembly GCF_015104395.2 of Macrobrachium nipponense. NCBI lineage: Eukaryota > Metazoa > Arthropoda > Malacostraca > Decapoda > Palaemonidae > Macrobrachium > Macrobrachium nipponense. Next base: position 5,131,347 of record NC_061089.1, read on the forward strand.
TCCAAACATGACGAATGAGCTTCTTTAAAAGAACTCATCAACAATAACGCCAGGGTGTTCTTCAACCTGAGCAAGTCTGGTCTTTTTACGAAACACCGCAGATTGTCCGAAGGACCTCCACTTTCTTTAGTTTTAACTAGATAAAACTTGAGGGCCCTGACAGGTCACAGGACTCTCTCTGTTTCTTGCCTAATAATCCATACCACCCCTTGATTTCCAAGCTTCTGGGCCAAGGGTTAAACAGGTTTTCATTCTTTGTAAAAACAAAAGGCTTAGAGAACACACCGCATTATGTCCTCTAAAGCCAAAACCTCTGATGATGGATTAAACCTCACTAACCCTCTTTGTCTTATCTAGAGTGGTTAGAATTTTGATCAAATGCAAAAAGTTACACAGGAAATATTCTACAATTTCGAGATTTTCACAGACCTCATAGATCGTAAAGGGCTTTGTTGTTTGACAGATCCAAATATCTGAGCGTAAAGGACGCCAACAACCTACTTCCGTATTCTACAATAGTTGAGACTGCTAGTTCATCCCATTCTTCCGACGGAAAGGGAAGATGGTAATGTAATTCACAAAGGCCGAGGTGGAGGAAAAACCATTCTTCCTGCCCTATCTCCAGAAACGGCCCATTCCGATTGGTACACTGCAAGATAGGCAGAACTGCTTTATCTTGGTAATGACACTAGCCATTAGTCTTGAAAAACCTCTTATTCTGGTCAACTTCTTGACAGTCTGAACGCAGTCAGACTCAGAGCCGAACGGTTTAGAGATACCTCTCGAAGTGAGGCTATTAGAGTAGCCCACGACTTTTGACATACTTCTAAAGAAAGAATACTCAGACGTCAGTAGTTGCTGCCGTCGATAGAGAAGCTTTGGACGGACGTCCTTCAACCGTGCAGCTAACCTCTGGAGGATCGATACGTTCCGTGCCTGTGCCCATCAATGGCTCTCTCTTCTTGAGATGTGAGAGAGCTGTGGAATTGTCCGAGTTGATCTGAACCACTCGGCCAAAACTCATTCTTCGAAGAACTGGAGAGTCAACCAAATTGCTTCCAATTCTTTCAGATTATGTGGCAGGACATCTGTACCTCTGTCAGGATGCCTGGCACCATCTTGCTATCACCTGAGGTGATCATTGAACTACTGAGAGATGTTCAGAATCATTACTCGATCTTTGATGTTACTTCAGTTTTCCGGAAGTACAAAACTGTAAAGGTCTGAATTGCAGTCCTTTCAGGGAAAAGAAGCTTCTTCAGCAAGGAAATGGTCCCCAGCAGATTCATCCATTCCCTCTCTTAAGTATGCTTCCTTCCCTAAGAAGGCTGCGCTCTTCATAATTAGGAGAGCATTATTATAATGGTATGCTGCGGTAAACTCGTACAGAATTCTGTTACAGTGCAGTAAACAGCACCAAAAAGCCTAATAGATATCTCTGTTAAAAATTGTTTCGCAAACGAAGGCAATGTTTATTCAATGCATGTTAGAATCCCCCTCAATCCTAAGCAAAGTCCGTGATTGTAGGGCATAGATACGGTTCGTCAATCAATCCCGCGGGAGAGAGAGACTTAACCGACGGCGCATAACAGCAAGCTAGCTGATACTGAGTTGGTGTACAGTTACAGCAGCTTACGTTCACCTTCTCGCAGTATTATGCTGAGTTGCCAGCTACTCCATATTACGAAGGAATAGATTTTTCATTATTTGAACAGCACGAAACTCTCAAGTTGGCATATTTAAGCGAGACAGAATCCGCTAAATACAGAAGCTGATTTTGTGTTGTCATAACACTACGCTTAAATAACCAAATGCTAAATCGGAAACTCCTGGAAGGTTGCAGGGAGTACGGATTAAATATACTGCGTCATCTACAACGGCAGCAGCCATCAATGGTCGTCTCGCACTACTCTGCCTGAGTTACCAGCTACTCTATTCTACGAAGGAATAGGTTTTTACTATTATCGATTAGAAGAGAATTCTCAAGCAGGCACATTCAAGCGAAACCGAATACGCTAGATGCAGAAGCTGAGTTGGTGTTGTTGTAACAATACCTTTTAGCGTTGTCCTTACACCGGAAACTCCTGGAAGTTTGCAGGAAGGACCGATTAAGTAGACTTAGAATACGAGTCCTTTCGGTTACTATCCGTATCAGTAATTACGATGTGCGTATATGACTTGATCCATACAGTAGTAATATAACGCAAAGATAAAATACATAAGTATTGTAATCACTTGGACAGATAATTCTCTACTACATTCTTTCTTCTGCAAGGAAGAGAGAGTGAAAATCTACTGTATTCGTTCTTCCAAACGAACGAATTAAAATTATTCGAGGAATCTTCTCAAGTGAAAACCGAGGACCGAAAATGACAGTTCAAACTTCTTATGTTATTGTACCTAAACTTCATGGACGTCTTCTATAAGTCTATTTCGTGGAAGAGACTCTGACTAATGAATGAGAGCTCTTCCGATGGTAGTCCATTTCATCAAGAGTTCGCGCAACTTTTGTTGACGAAAGGAGAGACCTCCTTGGAGCGTCGATCAGACTGGAAAAGTCACGTTATTCTGATGAGAGAATTTTTACACCGATATGTTTACTTGTATCCCACCCAATGCCTGCCTTGCCACATAGTCTTGACAGAGGCTGGGCAAAAGAAGTCTTTCTTTGCGCTTTTCTCGACTCCATCCAATCTTGACCTTTTTAAAAGCTATTTTCGTTGAAAGAGACTTCTTCATTTTAACAATATGATATTGTTAAGATACAATAAAGTTTGTTCATACTTACCCGGCAGATAAAATATATATACGTATAGCTGTATTTCAGAGAAACACAGCTATACATACATCTGCCGGGCAAGTTTTATGAACAAACCAGGAATCTTGTCGGTTTTCGAAAACGAAAACTGAGAAGGAGGGTAGCGAGGAGCCACAGGTTGGAATTCGTCTCCAACTGAAGCTCGAAGCAAACGAATCAATACCTGATAATCAGATGAAGCTGACGTAGAAGGTGGTCCTCGTCAGTTTTTTCTGACATCCTATTAAGTCCTCCTTCTTCTATATGAGCGGCAGAGGGGACTCCCGAAGACGGTGATATAAGTCCTTTCGATTCAATCCTTGATGAAGATTGCTGTTGTGACGTAATAGGTGCGTTCTGAATATTAGTCACTAAAGATTCCGATATAGAGGTAATAATTTCTTGCACTCTCTCGATGGGAGTCTCTACGAAAGTCAGATTGTCGACGAGCTTCCAGACAAATATCACGTTGTGATCCTGATGAATATCCACAAAGCGTCTATTCGAGCGTCACGCTCGACGTCCATCCGAGCGTCACGCTTGACGTCCATCCGAGCGTCACGCTCAGTGTCCAGCCGAGCGTCACGCTTGACATCCAGCTGAGCGCCACGCTTGGTGTCTAAATAAGCGTCCAGCTTAGCAACCATAGAAACATCACGCTTGTAAACACCACGCTCCCTCAGGGTCGAACTAGGAGCGTTGAATATCTTAGCTTGCAAAACACCTTGGTTTTCAACAAAAATAACGTCAGTTTACAGATAAAGAGAGCCCCTATAATAAGAGAGGGGAACCCCTTGAATAGTAGGGCGAGCTTTCTTCCTCTCGATATAAGAATCTTAAGGAGGAAGTTTTTTACATAACGGCAGGTGAGACGCACTAATCTAGAAGGCGTAGCAACCGGTGAAAGAGAAGAGCGATCCGCAGTTGCGGGAGACCGCTTAGATCTTTTAATGGCAATATATCATCTTTTCTTCTAGGACGCGGTTCTGCCTGTCTCCCAGTCGGCAACGAAGCAAGTCGATGTTGCATCAAACGGATGACCCTCTTTTCTAGAGGGTTCCTTTTCAGGTGAAAAGCTGATCCTATGAGAAGGAGAGGAGCGAGAGGAAGCCCTATTCCTTCTCACCTGTCCCTTCACCGCTCTATTCTTGGAGTGACGGGGGGCTCAAAGACGTCATCGTCTGATGACGTCCTGGTTCTCTTTTGAGGCGTCCATGCAGCAAAACTCTCAGGTGACGACCGCAAAGCAGCAAAAGAGAAAGGACGTGAAGCGTCCTCTTCCCTGAGATCAAAGACGCAGGCCTCCCGTGCGACATCTTGCGTCTTTGATCTTTTTTGCGGTGGAAAGTAGTCCCATATAAAGGCGAAGCCCGTAAAGCAGATGGAGCGCAAAAAGGCTCTGCGTGCTCCTCTAAGAAACAACTGACGATGGCCGCCTGTGCGACATCTAACGTCTTTGTTCTTTTCAGAGGACGCAAGCGTCTTCTCATGCTCCAACTACCGTTCGGGGAGGACGCCTACAAAGGCGAAGCCCGTAAAGGAGAAGGAGCGCAAAGAGGCTCTGCATGCTCCTCTAAGAAACTACTGACGATGGCCGTCTGTGCGACATCTAACGTCTTTGTTCTTTTCAGAGGACGTGAGCGTCTTCTCATGCTCCAACTACTGTTCGGGGAGGACGCTAATAAAGGCGAAGCCCGTAAAGCAGAAGGAGCGCAAAGAGGCTCTGCGTGCTCGTCTAAGAAACTACTGACGATGGCCGCCTGTGCGACATCTAACGTCTTTGTTCTCTTTAGAGGACGCGAACGTCTTCTCATGCTCCAACTACTGTTCGGGGAGGACGCCTCTTAGACGAAAATCCCTCACGAAGGGAACACGCACGAGCACACTTTTGCAGCCTGTGGCTCGTCTACAGGTTCTGCTGAAGGGACGCCAGATCCGTGTGGAGTCCCCGTAAACCTCCTTCGGCTTTCGACATGACCTCTCCCTGGTCCTGGGAGTCCGACAGAGGTCCAGGCCTAGAGGTATTATAGGGCCGATCTGACGCTCCCTCTCGACGAGAGAGAGGACGTGAAGTGTCCTCTTCTCTAAAGCTTCTTTTTAGAGGGCGCGAGTCCTTCCCAGAGCTCCAACCCCTGTGCGGGGAGGACGCCTCGGAGGACGAGAAGCAATCTTTCATGATCCGTTCTCGTGCACTATTTTTTGGCAGCCTGGGGATCGTCTACAGGTTCTGCCGAAGGTACGCCAGATTGGTGGGGGTTCCCCGTAACCCTCCTGCGGCTTTCGACATGTCCGTCTTCCTGGGCTTGGAAGTTCGACAGAGGTCCAGGCCTAGAGGCATTATAGGGCCGATCTGACGCCCCCTCCACAACACTAGGGGCACTACACTTCACAACACTGATTGGAGAGCGAGCACTTTAAATTCCAAATTACGAATGGAATCCACAATAACAGAAAAGGGCATTCTTTCGTAGACATAAGCTAATGGCTCGTAGGCCATGCTACAGGGTTAGGCAAAACAAAGTCTACAGAAAGGTTAGTAGGTTCATTACCCTGACTTCTGTTTACTAATGCAGTTTCTTGAGGAAGACCCCGTGATTCAATCCCGCTCTAATTTGCGTACATACGAATCATCTGTCTTCCCTTCGGAATCAGTCAAGCTCTCACACGTCTTACATCGATCTTTCAATAAAGAAAAAACGTTCTCAACCCCCGTGCATACCAAGTGAGGATTTACCGACACTTTCGGTAGCCTCACTTTACTTGTGCAGACAACACAGTCTGAAACTAGCCGAACTAGATTCAGACAAGTTAAACAAAGGTTAATTAAATTACGATAGCGTATGCCTAGCCACACATCCAAGTCAATCATTCAAAAGATAATTAGGATACTTAAGCAGCAATGGAGAATCAAAATCCTGGTCGGAGGTAATGAAAACAGGTGTTTCCATTACGAGCGACAGAAAAAATCTGGATAGAAAATGGGAATGGTTCCTGACTCCCGCCTCCCAGCGGCGGGAATGGGTACTAACCACCTGGCCAACCACTGCGTGTGCCGAGAGTTTTGAAATTTCTGTCGGACTTCGGAGAAATACAGCTATATATATATCTCCTGGGTAAGTTTCATGAACAAACTACTATGTAATACAGTAACTTTCTAATGTGAAACTAACTGAGACTGTATAGTTAGGCTATCACCTAGTATATATTACTGTCTAATCTTGATTAAGAAATTCAATTCACCTTTACAAGTATGGAATTGACTAGGTGTAATTTATCTATAGCCTTCAAACTAGGCTACTACCTCATAGCCCATCTGGTCAACTGTTTTTGGTCTACTATACAAAACAATAACTTACTAATGTGAAAAGTTAAGTATATCTTAGTTTAACTGGACCACTGAGCTGATTAACAGATCTTTTAAGGCTGGCCTGAAGAATTAAGATATTTGTACGTGGCTAGGAACCAACTGTTTGCCTAGCAACAGGATCTACTGCTTATTGTGGGATCCGAACCACAAAGTATAGAGAAATTAATTTCTAATTGCCAGAAACAAATTCCTCTGATTCCACGTTGGCTGAGCAGGGAATCGAACTCAGGACTACCGAATCAGTAGGCAAGCACATAAACCACTTGTCCAACAAGGAACTGTGAAACTTTATAGAAGGCTATCACCTAGTGTAGGTTATTGTCTAATCAATCTACATTATCTAATTCTCTTTCAAGGGTACACACGACAGCCTAGAGTAATTAGACTATGCCTAAGTATACAAGCTATAAAAAAGGAAAAAACCTGTAGCCATTTATCTAATCCTGAGATCTTTGGTGCAAACTTGGGCTACTGCCTAGGTCCATAGAGAGAGAGAGAGAGAGAGAGAGAGAGAGAGAGAGAGAGAGAGAGAGAAATTATTATTTTTACTATGTGATATCATTTAATCTTATTAAACTTACTAATACAGTATTAATCAGTATTAATATTTGAAAATCAGTACATCGTTTTTGTACCATAAAAATGCATTTAGTCATGAAAATAACATCAAAATACACTAATTAGTGATGATTTTTGCCGGAAAATCCCGCGAATAGGCAAATCCCCTGCAAATAATGGGTAGATATGGTCCGAGAGAAATCTGCAAATCAGTGAGTCCGCGAATCCAGAGAACACGAATACGGGGGGAACACTGTACCTTGACAAATGGTTACATGTAAAACAAATGATTTGTACAAGTGCATGAAAATGAAAAATACAAAAAAACACAAAAATCATCATCAGATTTCTCTGAGTTCTCTAAAACCATACCAACTAATGATTCTCTGAAGCAGTGACTTCCCTCCACTAGATGCTCCAATTTCCTTGGCTACAGTCTCATATGGGTAAAGAACATCAATGGGGAATTCAATGAAGACAGGACCTAGAAAGAAATAAAAATACAGTAGCTTATAAAACTTTGTACAAGCTACAACACATTACAGCTTTGGAGAAATTACAAATATGTATCATGAGAGCAGTAAAAAAAAATATAAAGGTAATTTCCAACTCCTTAATCATATCAATTGTATTTTATGTAAACTTTTATCTGCTGATGGCAGACAAGGTGAATCCTTTAAAAGTGACAAAATTAACAGTGGGATAACAATAATGGTCAATGAGAAGAGTGAGAGCTACCCAGTTTTTTTTTTTTTTAATTATGAGGAACCACCAACTCACTCACTAGAGCTAGTCCCACTCTCCTGCTTTCAAAAAGTCTTACCTTATGGATCAAGAGGTAAGCCTACAAATAAATGCAATTATTATTAATCATGATTGCACAAGCCTTAGCATTTTAAATTTTAAGCCTAATAAGGCTTTATGCTTGCATTCCCAAAGACCAAAAGAGTGAGTCTGTCATCGACTGGCTTGTGATCTAGCAGTGACTTCTCACAGATGATGTCATGTTTGGCATCTTTACCAAACCAAGTAGTACTACTATATATCTCTCTAAAACTGAATACTTGTTGGGGAACAGAGCCCTCAGCCTATACATATTCCTTAACATATTTCTTAGCAGCATCTTTATCAGAACTGGCAGCCTCCCCAAACCTCAATACTCTGTATATACTAATTCTTTTAAATTTCTCAAACCACCCATGACTGGCTTTGAAAACTTCAAATTGGCAAATTTCTATGACTTTTCAGTTGTTTATTACCATTTTGGAACAGTTTTTGCTCCCTTAACAACATCAGCTACTTTTATGACCTCTTTACATTAGAATATTGTGGAGACTGTAGATTTTAGCATACAGAACTCTTAACAAAATCAGTGACATGAACACCACTTGCAAATCTTGCTGGGAATTTCTTTTTAATCTCTACCATTTTTCTACTTTTCTTTCGGGTTTCACATAATCTGTAACATTCTTAGGCTATGGAGGAATGATGTAGTAGCTGCATTTGACAACGTTCTCAAGGGTCGTTAGTAAGAGAGAGAGAGAGAGAGAGAGAGAGAGAGGAGAGAGAGAGACGAGAAGGAGAGAGAGATGGACGAGAGAGAGAGAGAGAGAGAGAGAGAGAGAGAGAGAGAGAGAGTGGCTGGTTGTTTTGGTTGTTGTCTCGTTAGGGTGTTTGTGTTCGTATGGGTAGTTAGTGAGTGAATTGCTTGTTGGCAGGCGGTTGGGTTCGTCTGAGGATTTGGTCGCGGAGCCTTCAGGGAGTGAGAAGTGGTCAATCTGTTTTTGGCAATCAGTCAAGTGAGGCAGTTTTTTGGACAAGAGGTAGGGAGTTGCTGTTGGGTGTTTTCTGGATTGTTTTGATATTGTGTAATTGAGTTTATTGTAATTGTGTCCATCCAAAGAATGTTGAGCTTGTGAATTTCTGTTGGGTTTGATTTGTGAGTTGTTGTGGTTCTGAGTTGTTGTGTAGTCTAGATGTTGGTTGATGTTTGTTTGTGTAAGAATTGTGGTGTTTGTTGAGCTGTGTGAAGTTTTGGTGTAGTAGATGTTTGCTTGTGTAGTGATTTGTTGTGTTGTTTGAGTTGTTGTGTGGTTTTGGTGCTTGTTTAGTTTTTTGGTGTATGATATTCAGCGGTTGTTGTGTCTCAGCAACTGAATCCAGTGGACAGCACAGCTTCTCGCCCTGATTGTGTCAAGTTTCCTGGTGAGTAAATGTGTTTGAGATTGTGTTTTTTACCTTGCTGAACCAAGTCCTGTTACTAATTAAAGTAGTGTAAAGGGGAAAGTGTGGCTGGGATAAATTTGTAAGCCAGGAGTAGTTAACGTACGTGTGGAGGTCTTGCTCACTTTTTGTTTTTTAAGCCTGTGATTCCGCCACAAGGCGCCTTGGGGACTTATTTGTACTACAGCTTTTTACCCTCAAATTAAAAAAGGTCACTTTCAAATTAAAAAATGTCCATTTCAAATTTGAAAAGGTAAATTTCAAATTAAAATAGGTCAATTTCAAATTAAAAAAGATAAAAATCAAATTAATAAAGGTGAACTTAAAATAAAAAAAGATGAACTTCAAATTAAGAGAGATCAATTTCAAATTAAAATAGATGTACCTTTTCCTGTTTGTAAAGCATAATGGGAAGACCAAGAGATAATCTCCCCTACTGTAACTATAGATTTTAGTGTAAGGCAGTCTTCATACTGGATTTTGATATCCATCAAGTAGTTAGAAGTAGGCCAAATCTGCATTTTGGAAATGAGAGTATTATATCAATACAATTGCCACCACCCTTATCATATTATGGGCAAACCTGACAGAATGCCGAGAGTCCTATCCCAAGCCCTAGACTCAGCAGAATAGTTACCCTTGAGGTATCTTTGTGATATCTCTCAGGTTCACACATTATCAGGCAGGGGGTTCAAGAATCCCCTCATCAGGTTAAGATGATCCCAAAGTCGAGGGGTCTAGAAAGAGGAGCATCAGGAGAGCCTACTTGCCCAACTGGGACAGGATTCTTGTAAAAACTTGGGGAGAGGAGAAATGAGGAAATAAGGACCCAGCACATATACCAACTGCATCCAATCCTCTTCTGGATCACTGATAAAAACCAGACTTGTTACCTCCAGAGCATATGGTGTCAGGCAAACAAACAAGATTTTCTGGGACAGTGCTGGTCTATATCACCCCCCTGAAGCTTCAATACCAGAAACAGGCAATTATAGAAGCCATGAGATGGCTTTGTTACAAATTCCACCGTCCCTTGGAAAAGAAAACCTATACTATCCTGCTGCAGGACCTGGAGCTTTTTGTTAAGTAGGTATGAGGGGAAAACTAATGGTGACCTAGCTATGGGAGGCTGGAAAAGGAAGGGAATGCTATAACACTACCTCTACACCTCCACCACACAAGGATCCTCCTCAAAGTCTTGCCAAAGAACAAAAATCAGACTCACCCTTCCTCCTATTGGGCCTAAGGGCACACTGTATCACATAAACTATAGCCAAATTTCTTCCAAACACTCTGGATGCCCAAAATGGCCAGCTTCAAAAAAGGGATGACAAAGTTACTAGCTCTGGCAGACCTGGCTGGCACTCTGCACCAACATAAAAGGAAGCTGCTGCTATGATTAAGGACACCTAAACTACCTGGGCTCTACTTCTCCACCTCCTGCATAACAGTAGCGCCCAAAGTCAAAGTCTCCAGCATAGAAAGAAGGGATGTCACACAATTACACTGGTTTTGAGCCCCACATACTGAAGTGAGGAATGAACATAACTCTTCTTGGAACTCGATACTAGCATTGAGAACCAAGCGCCAGAACCCATCAGGATTATTCAGCGCCATAATGAAGATGAAATATATAAATTAACCCTTAAACGCCGAAGGGGTTTAATAAAAATCGTCTGTCGTATGCCGAGGGGGTCTCGGAGTGAGCGCCGAAGCGGAAAAAATATTTTTTTCAAAAAATCACAGCACGCTTAGTTTTCAAGATTAAGAGTTCATTTTTTGCTCCTTTTTTTGTCATTGCCTGAAGTTTAGTATGCAACCACCAGAAATGAAAAATAAATATCATTATCATATATAAATAATGCAATATATGATAGTGCGAAAAAAAAATTTCATATATAATTGTATTCAAATCGCACTGCGAGCAAAACGGTTAAAGCTAACGAGTTAATTTTTGTTGTTGTATTGTACACTAAATTGCGATCATTTTGGTATATAACACATTGTAAAACGATCAAAGCAACACAGAGAAAATATTATCACAAAATGATGCATGAATTCGTAATGCGCGGACGTAAAAAATTTTTTTTTTCTCAAAAATTCACCATAAATCTAAATATTGTTCTAGAGACTTCCAATTTGTTTCAAAATGAAGATAAATGATTGAATATTACTATACTGTAAGAGTTTTAGCTTACAATTGCAGTTTTCAACCATTTCGGATGAGTTAAAGTTGACCGAATGTCAAATTTTTTTAGATGCAAATATTTCAAAAGTGAAAAAAGCTACAACCTTCAATTATTTTTTGTTGTATTTTACATGAAATTGCGCACATTTTCATATATAAAACTCTATGAAATGCCTAATATGAAACGGAGCAAATATTCCAAGAATGCGATGTACGCATTTCAGAGATTTGCGGCGGAGAATCCGCGCGCAGAGGGAAGGAAAGTTTTTTTTTTTTAAATTCACCATAAATCTAAATATTGTGCTAGAGACTTCAAATTTGTTTCAAAATGAAGATAAATGACTGAATATTACTAGACTGTAAGAGTTTTAGCTTACAATTGCATTTTTTGACCATTTCGGTAGAGTCAAAATTGACCGAACGGGGTTTTTTTTCTATTTATCGAGATTTAGATGCAAATATTTTGAAAATGAGAAAAGCTACAACCTTCAATTATTTTACGTTGTATTCTACATGAAATTGCGCACATTTTCATATATAAAGCTTTATGTAACGGCTAATTTAAAATGGTGCAAACATTACGACAATCGCACGTATGAATTTTTTGGAAGAGTTACCGCGCGGACGTAAGGAAAGTGTTTTTTTTCCATAAATTCACCATAAATCGAAATATTGTGCTAGAGACTTCCAATTTGTTGCAAAATGAAGGTAAATGATTGAATACTACTAGAATAGAAGAGTTTTAGCTTACAATTGCGTTTTTCGACCATTTCGGTAGAGTCAAAGTTGACTAAAGGTTGAAATTTTGGCACTTATCGTTATTTATACGAAAATATTTCAAAACTGATAAAAGCTACAACCATGGGTTGTTTTTAGTTGTATTGTGCATGAAATTGCGCACATTTCCATATATAAAACTTTATGTAACAGCTAATTTAGAATGGTGCAAACATTACAACAATCGCACGTATGATTTTTTCGGAAGTTTTTTTCATAAATTCACAATAAATCGAAATATTGTGCTAGAGACATCCAATTTGTTGCAAAATGAAGGTAAATGATTGAATATTACTAAAATATAAGAGTTTTAGCTTACAATTGCATTTTTCGACCATTTCGGTAGAGTCAAAGTTAACCGAAGGTTGAAATTTTTGCACTTATCGTTATTTATATGAAAATATTTCAAAACTGATAAAAGCTACAATCATGAGTATTTTTTTGTTGTATTCTACATGAAATTGCGCACATTTTCATATATAATACTCCATGTAACGGCTAATTTAAAATGGTGCAAAAATTATGTCAAAGTGACGAAATAATTTCTGAGATGTGTCACTGATACTTTTTAGTGCGATAAGAAAGAAATTCGCACTTGCGTGCCTGCGTAACGATTGTAAACAAAACAACACCTTGATCCGTGAACTCCCAGCATCCCCCAAGGGGCGTGATTCAAAAGTTTTCGGCTGGTAGGCCTATAAGTATTTTTCCACGAATTTCTAAAAAAAACTTTTCTGTGTCAACGTAAAATACGTCCAATCGGCATCCAACAATTTATCTCGACGTAAAATACGTCCAATAGGCGTTTAAGGGTGAATACTATACTTAATTTATAAAAATAAATACGTATGACAAAAATATTTACTACATAGTATATTAAAATCATATCATTAAAATATTAAAATACAAATTTTTTCCAGATAACTCATAAAGTTATCTACCTCAACACCATCATTTAAAATTATTAATAGTCTTCCCAACTTTTAAGTACAGTAATACCTCAGACTTCAAACTTAATCCATTCCAGAAGGCTGTTCGAAATACAATTTATTCGAGATATCTTACAAAAATGCGTCCAATCGGCATCCGACAATTTATCTCGACGTAAAATACGTCCAATAGGTGTTTAAGGGTTAATACTATATTTAATTTATAAAAATAAATATGACAAAAATATTTACTACATAGTATACAAAAATCATATTAAAATACCAGATTTTTTCAGATAACTCATAAAGTTATCTACCTCAACACCATCATTTAAAATTATTAAAAGTCTTCCCAGCTTTTAAGTACAACAATACCTCAGACTTCAAACTTAATCCATTCCAGAAGGCCGTTCGAAATACAATTTATTCAAGATATCTTACAAATATCCCCCCAAAATAAAGGGAATCAGGGTATTTAGTTCCAGCCTTCCCAAAAAGTCCCCCTTTTCACATTTTTTCTATTCTTAATGTGTCCAAAAGACAAATTAGCGTATTAAACGTCGACAAAAATTGTCTGTTGGGTGCTGAATTGATGTACGAAACGTCGACGCAAAAAAGTTTTTTTAAAAATTCGCGGAAATATAGTTATAGGCATACTTGGCAAAAACATTTGAATCACGCACCTTGAGGGATGCTGGGAGTTCCAGATCAAGCTGTTGTTTTGTTTGCAATCGTTACCAGGCACGCAAGCATGAATTTCTTTCTTCTCGCAATAAAAAGCATCAGCGACACATCTCAGAAATTATTTAGTCACTTTGACATAATTTTTGCACCATTTTATATTAGCCGTTACATAGAGTTTTATATATGAAAATGTGCGAAATTTCTGTAGAATACAACAAAAAACAACCCATGGTTGTAGCTTTTATCATTTTTGAAATATTTTCATATAAATAACGATAAGTGGCAAAATTTCAACCTTCAGTCAACTTTGACTACCGAAATGGTCGAAAAATGCAATTGTAAGCTATAGCTCTTATATTCTAGTAATATTCAATCATTTACCTTCATTTTACAACAAATTGGAAGTCTCTAGCATAATATTTCGATTTATGGTGAATTTACGAAAAAAACTTTTTCCTTACGTCCGCGTGGTAGCTCTCCTGTAATGTTTGCAGAGTTTTATATTAGCCGTTACATAAAGTTTTATATATGGAAATGTGCGCAATTTCATGTAGAATACAACAAAAACAACCAATGGTTGTAGCTTTTATCAATTTTAAAATATTTTCATATAAATAATGATGTGCCAAAATTTCAACCTTCGGTCAACTCTGACTCGACCGAAATGGTCGAAAACCGCAATTGTAAGCTAAAACTCTTACATTCCAGTAATACTCAAATCACTTACCATCATTTTGCAACAAATTGGAAGACTCTAGCACAATATTTCGATTTATGGTGAATTTTAGAAAAAAACTTTTTCCTTACATCCGTGAGGTAACTCTCCCGAAAAAATCATAAATTTTTTCGTCCGATTGTCGTAATGTTTGCACAGTTTTATGTTAGCCGTTACATAAAGTTTTATATATGAAAATGTGCGCAATTTCACGAAGAATATAACAACAAAACAACCCATGGTTATAGCTTTTATTAATTTTGAATTATTTTCATATAAATAAAGATAAGTGCCAAAATTTCAACCTTCGCTCAACTTTGACTCAACCGAAATGGTCGAAAAACGCAATTGTAAGCTAAAACTCTTATATTCTAGTAATATTCAATCATTTACCTTTATTTTGCAACAAATTGGAAGTCTCTAGCACAACATTTCGATTTATGGTGAATTCATGAAAAAAAAACTTTTTCCTTACGTCAGTACGGTAACTCTTCCGAAAAAATCATAAATTTTTTTGTCCGATTGTCGTAATGTTTGCACCATTTAAAATTAGCTGTTACATAAAGTTTTATATATGCAAATGTGCACAATTTCATGTAGAATACAACTAAAAACAACCCATGGTTGTAGCTTTTATCAGTTTCGAAATATTTTCATATAAATAACGATAAGTACCAAAATTTTCAAACTTTGCTCAAATTTGACTCGACTGAAATGGTAAAAAAAACGCAATTGTAAGCTAAAACGCTTACATTCTAGTAATATTCAATCATTTATCTTTATTCTAAAACAAATTGGAAGTCTCTAGCATACTATTTCGATTTATGGTGAATTTATGAAAAAAAAAAAAAAAAAAAATTTCCTTACGTCCGCGAGGTAACTCTTCCGGAAAAAATCATAAATTTTTTCGTCCGATTGTCGTAATGTTTGCACAGTTTTATATTAGCCATTACATAAAGTTTTATATATGAAAATGTGCGCAATTTAATGTAGAATACAACAAAAAAACAACCCATGGTTGTAGCCTTTATCAGTTTTGAAATATTTTCATATAAATAACGATAAGTGCCAAAATATCAACCTTCGCTCAACTTTGAGTCGACCAAAATGGTAAAAAAACGCAATTGTAAGCTAAAACTCTTACATTCTAGTCTACTAGTAATATTCAATCATTTACCTTTATTTTGCAACAGATTGGAAGTCTCTAGCACAATATTTCGATTTATGGTGAATTTATGAAATAAACTTTTTCCTTAGGTCCGAGCGGTAACTCTTCCGAAAAAATCATAAATTTTTTCGTCCGATTGTCGTAATATTTGCACCATTTTAAATTAGCCGTTACATAAAGTTTTATATATGAAAATGTGCGCAATTTCATGTAGAATACAAAAACAAACAACCCATGGTTGTAGCTTTTATCAGTTTTGAAATATTTTCATATAAATAACGATAAATAGAAAAAATTCGTCCTGCAGCCAACTTTAACTCGATCGAAATGGTCGAAAACTGCAATTGTAAGCTACAACACTTACAGTCTAGTAATATTCAATCAATTACCTTCATTTTGCAACAAACAGGAAGTCTCTAGCACAATATTTCAATTTCTGGTGAATTTTTGAAAAAAGCTTTTTTTTACGTCCGCACGTTACGAATTCATGCATCATTTTGTGATAATATTTTTACTGTGTTGCTTTGATCATTTTACAATGTGTTATATACAAAAATGATTGCAATTTAGTGTACAATATAACAAAAAAAATTAACTCGTTAGCTTTAACCGTTTTGCTCACAGTGCGATTTGTATACAATTATATATGAAATTTTTTTTTGCGCTGTCATATATCCCAATATTTATATATGATACTAATATTTTTTTTCATTTCTGATGTTTGCATACTAAACTTCAGGCAATGACAAAAAAAGGAGCCAAAAATTAACTCTTAATCTTGAAAACTAAGCGTGCTGTGATTTTTTGAAAAAAAAAATTT
Organism: Macrobrachium nipponense; assembly: GCF_015104395.2. Lineage (NCBI taxonomy): Eukaryota > Metazoa > Arthropoda > Malacostraca > Decapoda > Palaemonidae > Macrobrachium > Macrobrachium nipponense. Next base: position 5,147,573 of record NC_061089.1, read on the forward strand.
TCTGCTTCGGCGCTCACTCGCGAACGCCGCTGGGATACGGGAGACGATTTTTAAAATACTGCCTCGGTGTTTAAGGGTTAAATCACTTTTCACAAGGAAGTCATTTAAACGGACAATCGTTTAAATGATTTTTTACAGAAGTAAAAAATCATCAAAAGCAATTGTCATTTGATAGGAATTTTACCGTAACAAAAAGAAGTGATTTGGACAAATTGAGTGTAAGTGAAACGGGCAATTAATCATCCCATTTCAGCTGGTAAGTAAGTAGGAAGCAGACCCCCTCTTCCCTATCCTCTCCCCTCTGTCGTATCACTCAGCGCACCGAACACTGGCTCAAGTAAAACTTACCTTTTTTTTTATTTTATTATTATATTGCATTTGACTGTTTTCATGTTTTATCATTATGTTAAATCTATTGTGAAATAACATTTTATTTTTTAATGTGAATTGGTATTGCTTTTACGTACATATTACACATAGTAAAGTTTTACTGTCTCTTCTTCTCTCCTTAAGAATATCACGACATGTGATAACTAAAAACCATTCATTCATTATTCCTCTACAATATCAATGCTCCCTCCCTCTATCTCAAGTTAGCTGTGCATCACTGCAATGACGAAGGATTTTGTTAATTGTTTAGACTAAATTTTATTGTGAGAAGCTTAGTTCTTTCATTTAGTATTTTGTTGAATATGGTTATTGTTTCTGTGTTGCATTTGATTGTTTTCATATTTTACTATGTTAAATTTTGTGAAATTCCCTTTATTTATGCAAATTGTTATTGCTTTCACATACATACAGTAATATTTTAACTCTCTCTCCTCCTCCCCTCAAAATATCAACATTCTCTTGTTTAGTTTCAAGTCAGCTGCGCGTGACGTCACCGTGGTGATGGAAGATTTTGTACAACTTTTATGCTAATTCTTATATTGAAATGCTTTATTCTTTTATTCATTTTGTCGAATATGGTTATCATTTCACTGCAGTACTAATACCCGAACTTACGCAATTCGAGTTGCACAAATTCAGAATAGTGCGAACTTTTCATGGGAACCTAACTAATTATCACGCGCAAGTTCTTCACAATAGCACGAACATTTGCGAATCCTCCATACACACTGCAAAACCCTGCAAAAGTGTTTATGTTTATTTTATTATATAAATTCTCAAGTTTTAAAGCCTTTCTGTATAAAATCTTTTTTAAAAATGTAATGCATAAATATGATACAAAGGTAATTACAGCACCTACAATTAGTGCATACCATAATACACCGAACTTACGCGAGGTCAGTTTCCACACCCCCTCCCTCGCACAAGGGGAAGTTTTGTGTAAGTTTGGCATGGTCTCTGGAATTGCTAATAAATGCTTACTTCTAGAGTTTGAACACTAAAGATGACCCTAATCATGCTCCCTAACTATTAGGCTAACTTTTAAATGAAATTAAAGTTACTGTAATTTGATTTAAAAGTTAGTTTAATACATTACCCCTAAAAAGGGAAAACTGGTTGCATAAAAATAGTTACAGTAACTACTATGTACGTACATATCCACTTTCGTATGTATACTAAAGTTACCCTTAATTCATGGGATGCCATTTTCTTTTTTTGTCAGAGTAAAAGTTTTCTTTGCATCACTAGGTAAACTTCATAAGTCAGTCATAACGAAGTCACACAATTAAATAAAATAAAGAAGACATGTATGTACACAAGTAATGTTTTCAGAGGGTGAATATAAAAGTAAATCAATTTAAAATCATGAACTAGTGTGAGAGCTAACTACAAACGAGAGAGAGAGAGAGAGAGAGAGAGAGAGAGAGAGAGAGAGAGAGAGAGAGAGAGAGAGAGAGAGAGAGAGAGAGAGAGAGAGAGAGAGAGAGAGAGAGAGAGAGAGAGAGAGAGAGAGAGAGAGAGAGAAATACATACATCATGTAGGTAAAACTCTGGAGGGGTATCATCTTTAAAAAGTGCGAATGGGATCACATCTTCTGAAAGTACACTAATTGTGTGTGCTGTAATTACGGAACTTAGCACAAACAGTTTGTACCAGCACTTTTCTCCAAAGTTAAGAAAGCAATTTTCACAGAACAACAACTCTGATGTTTTACTATTTGATCATGGAGTTCTTATATAGTGACTAACACTGAATTACCTACTGCCTTTGTATTATTTTCAAAAATATAAATAGCATAAACAAAATCTTCGTACTGATTTTACACTTGAAAGCATGAAAGCTTATACTAATTAAACAAGTTTCTGTAGGAATATCCTACAGAATATCATCTTTGGAAAGTGCAGTAACTTTGTGAGTGGGTATCACATCTTATAAAAGTACATATATGCATTAACTGCATATTTATGCATGTTCAAAAATAAAAATAATACATTTTAATAAATATTTTGTACAGAAAAGCTTAAAAATTTAAAAATTTGCATAATAGATTAAACATAAACACATTTCCAGGGTTTTGCAGTGCTTCTGGAGGGTTCGCATACGTTCATGCTATTGTGAAGAACTCGTGTATGATAATTAGTTAGGTTCAGATGAAAAGTTCCACTATTGTGAAAACGTACTTTTACAAGATGCAATACTCATTCGCAAAGTTACTGCACTTTTCAAAGATGATAGCCCTTCAGAAACTTTGTTTAATTTCTGAAGTACATACTAGTATATATACTAATTTAAGTTTTCATGCTTTTAGGTATAAAACCAGTATGGAAATTCTGTGTATGCTATTTATATTTTTAAAAATATATACAAAGGCAGTACAAAATTCACAGTTTGCCACTATATAAGGCCTTTATGATCAACTAGTAAAACATATCAGAGACCTAACAGAGTAGTTGTTCTGTGAAAATTACTATCTTAATCTCAGAGAAATGTGCTAGTACAATCTGCATGTACTATGTTATGTAATTACAGCACATACAGTTAATGTACTTTCAGAAGATGTGATCCCGTATGCACTTTTTAAAGATATACCCCTCTAGAGTTTTACCTCACATGATGTACATATTCTTTCTCTCTTTCTCATAGTTAGCCCCACACTAGTACATGATTTTAAATTGATTGAATTTTACCTTCACCCGGCTCAGAGAGATCATGCCCTTCTTGCCCTGAAGGTGGCCCACGTTCAAACAACCAGTACGTACATAGTTAGAATGGTTCGAATGGGAGGAAGAGGGAAATTATGGTAATCAGGCAAAGAAATGCAATAATGAATGAAATACATATGGACAGAGAGAGAGAGAGGAGGGGAGAGGAGGAGAGAGAGAGAGAGAGAGAGAGAGAGAGAGGACGGAGAGAGAGAAGAGAGAGAAGAGAGAGACAGGGGGAGATAGAATGAGTACAAGGAATGGTAACAAAAGAAATGCATACAGTGTATGGAGAGAGAGAGAGAGAGAGAGAGAGAGAGAGAGAGAGAGAGAGAGAGAGAGAGAGAGAGAGAGAGAGAGAGAGAGAGAGAGAGAAAACAGCTGCTTATACGTAGGATAATGAAGAAGGATATATCAGTCTGAATAATATTAATATGAATAGTCACTTCCAACAACTTAAAGCTTTTTTTATATGGAAAATATGATAACGATTTACAACAATACAATGTGGTAAGATTTCATAATGATTATTTTCCCAAAAATATGCGATAACATATTTCTTAAACCAGGTCTCAAATATAGCCATCAAATTAACAACTAAACAAGAATAATAGCGCTCTCTCTCTCTCTCTCTCTCTCTCTCTCTCTCTCTCTCTCTCTCTCTCTCTCTCTCCATACACTTTATGCATTTCTTTCGTTACTGTTCCTCGTACTCTATTCTATCTCTCATCCCCCCTCTCTCTCCATGTATGCATTTCTTTCATTACTGTTCCTCATTATTTCTCTCCTCTTCTCTCTTTGTCCATATACATTCAATTCATTGTTGCATTTCTTTGCCTGATTACCGCAATTTCCCTCCTCCTCCCATTTGAACCATTCTAACTATATACAGTGGTCCCCCCCATATTTGCGGGGATGCGTACCAGAACCCCCCGCGAATAGTTAGACCCCGCAAATAGTTGGAACCCCCTATAAAAATGCTTAAAACCCACTAAAAATTTTCATACCTGGTTTTTTCAGTTTTATTACAAAAAGTGCTTCTATGATGAAATTGATAAAAGAGAGAGAAAAAAAACAGAAATTTGGGGATATTTTCTCATGGCAAAATATGATATTGTTATGATACAATAAAGTTTCATACATACTTACCTGGCAGATATATACTTAGCTATAGACTCCGTCGTCCCCGACAGAAATTCCAATTTTGCGGCACACGCTACAGGTAGGTAGGTCAGGTGATCTACCGTCCAGCTGCTGGGTGGCAGGAATAGGAACCATTACCTTCTAGGACCAGATTTTCTCTTCCACCTGTCTCCTGCGGGGAGGCTGGGTGGGCGATAATCGTATATATCTGCCAGGTAAGTATGTATGAAACTTAATTGTATCATAACAATATCATTTTCATACATTCAACTTACCTGTCAGATATATACTTAGCTGATTAGCACCCATTGATGGTGGGTAAGAGACAGCTATTTACTGATTAGACAGGTAAACAACATATGTTGTAGGTAATAAATAAATAAAACCTTGGTTCCTATGTGTTTAGACGAAGGGTCGTCTGCTTCGTCTCAAGAGCCTCAGCAAGGATGTGACCTATGGCTAAGAGTTCTTGTAGATCTGTCAATGGGGTTTTATCCACTTACTCGACAGAATCTAATGGTCATTTGTCAATGGGGTCTTATCCACTTACATGACAATACACCTATGCCTAGGGGCATAATTAAGGAGCACAACACCGATCCCGATCACCTGATCCTAACACGAGGGTTTGTGCTTAGTTTGAAAAGAGCTATCCCCAAACTCCTTTCAAACAACCCAAAGAAAAAACACTATGTTAACATAAAAATTAACTCACTTAGTTAAGGATCAGTGTTGGCTCCCTATCCCAGCAACGTATCCGTAGACACGTAAAACCAAGAGAGAAGGATCTCTCGTAGGTCAACTTGACCTCCTTCGTGCAAATGGAAGTCAACACAGAGTTGCATCTCCCGTAAGTTACAGCTAATATGTCCTTCACGACATATTGTTATGGAACGAACAAGAATTCATAAAAGCTCGCACTTCAAGCGCTTTTAATTCTCAGCTGTCTGAAGGAATCATCAAGTTATTCATGAAGTGCTTTAGCGATCACACTTGTTTCAAAGAAGACCAGGGCTTCCTTTGAAATGGATCTCTTCTGGATGAAGCCTAGAGCCTGGCTTGCGCCTGGTTGGGGCCTCGTGCCTGGCTGGCTCCTCCCCACTTGCCGGAGTTTCGAGCTTGGTAGAGTCTCGAGGATGTCTGGTGATGTCCACATCGGACACTCTTATCTCTCCGATTTGTTCGCCTCTAGCGCATCTGTGCCAGGTTGTAGGCCTGCTCTTTCTCCTCATCAGACAATGACAGTGTTCTTGGGACTGTTTGCCTCTGGCGTTTTTTATGCCTGTTTTGGCATATGGCACCTGGTATCCAAAAGTCCTGAACATCCACAATAGTTTATCAGGAGACTGGAGAAGAGTGGAAGAAGTTCTTCCACTTTGAGCTTTGGCCTCTCCGGCAAGGGGAGGTGATTGTAGTCAGCTACATCCAGTAGACGATAGGATATCTAACCGTATGAGAGATAAGATCGTTTCCTCCGGAGGAGGGTCCTTCTTGAATACTTCCGTTGCTCACGAGATCTCTTCTTACATGTTGAAGGGGTTTCTCATTGCAGAATCTTCCCTATCCTTGCCCAAAGGAAGGGAAGAAGCCTGGAAGTCGAAGGAAGAAACTCCGAGCTGAAATGGGAGGGAGTACTCCTGATTTCTAGCTCTTTATTGTATCCCTCTGAACACCTTCTGGGAAGCATTTCGAGCCGTCATCGCATTCCAAAGACACTGTAGGCAAACGTTTGAACCATTCTACTGTAGATGAAAACGTAAGTACCCTGCCTGGACAACGAAACCTCTATCTGAAAACATTGAATCAGGAATAGGGGGTTTTAGTTCTTTTGCCAGACATATTATGCTGGCAAGAACCCATTGTCTCCATAGAATCTGATGCGAGACTCCAATGCTCAAAAAATTCACTTGTCTTCTTGGTTGTTTAGGACCAAGAGAAACAAAGAATTCCCTCATAAAAATTTCTCAAAGAAGTTTGATGAGGAGCAGTTCCATCTTGTCGGAACATGGAATCTGTGGCCACAAAAAAGATCCCATTAGAAGTACATGATATCCTACTCTTGTCATATTGAGGTATCGTATAAGATCCCGATCTTAATCCTCTGCTATCTCCAATTCCCTTTGTAGAGACAGAGTATAGCCTTTTACTGCGTTCTTTGATAGCAGATATATACAAAGGTGATTCTTCCCTCTGAAAGGGAAGAAAAAACCGCTATGTGGTTCACAGAGGTATCGGAAGAGGACAGTTTCCTCATTCCCTCTAGCACGATCTGCAGCAATTCTATGTCTTGGCCATGACTATTGTCATTTACCTTGAAAAATCCTCTCATTCATGTCCACTTCTGGTCAGTCTGCACGCAGACAGACTCAGAGCGGAGAGGTTGTTAAGGTCCATTTATAATAGATGCTGATAGAATATCCAGACTCTCTTGGAAAACACTTCCAAAACATGCTGTGAGAAGAACGTGACCTCTGTGAATACAACCTCTCTAAGGCCAAAATGAGGCATAAAGTATTATCCTCTCTTTCTTTGATGCCCTTTATCTTAAATTCTGTAAAGAATTTATATTTAGGGGAAAAAAGACTAAAGTTTATTCCCCTTTCTATAAAATAAAGATGGCGTATATTGCTACCTCTCTTGGTTCGAGGAAAAGGAAGCAGTTTATAGGAAGCCTGTTCATCTTCTACCTTGCTAAGAGATCTATGAAGAAGACTTTCCGCAGGTTCTCACAACTCTTTCCAATAAATGTTAGACATACGTTAACAGTTATTATCGTCGATCAAGAAGGTTCTCACGGACATGCAAAATCTTGCATCGAACCTCTTAAGGATCGTTACGTTCCCTGTCTGTTTTCCAAATAGGTTCTCTTTGTTAACGCAATCAGGAGCGAAAAAAGAGATTCTCGATGCTCTTTGCGATATGAGAGAGTCGTGGAATTGGCCTAAGTGATTAAATGGGTAACGAAATCAGGAACGAATCTTGCCGTTACCGAGCCTGCTGTCTGAGAGGCTACTGGACTCTTAGGTTAATAACTCGCTAAAACAAGAAAATATCTTGGATGGTGCTCTTGGCTCATTGCGCCAGGCTGGCGCTTCTGGCGCATTGCACCAGGTTGGCGCTTCTGGCGCTTCCTTCTAATTCTCTTTATGTTATGTGCCAGAACATCTGTGCCTTTATGGTACCCGACATCCTTTCACATGTTAATTCCGTTCTTAGTAGGAAAAAACTCCTATATACGTAGTATAGTCCATTCAGGGAAACAATTTCTGCCATGAAGAGAATGTTTCCCATCCCACTCATCCATCTTCTCCTGAGCAATATCCGATTCTAAAAAGGTTGTGTGCGTTTCTCGAAAGACTTGACCATACCGTAGTCTTAAAGTGAATTCTCTACTACATCCATCTTCTCACTAAGCATGTATTCTAATAAGCCATGTTTTCGTAAGCATGAGAGCATTATATAATATAATGTTCTGCTGCGTTAGAATCCTTTAATAATGTTACCTACGGTAAACAGCATTGAAAGGTTGTAATATCTTTCTTATTGAAAGCTTCTTAGCAAAAGGCAGACAATATTTTATTTATGTTAGCTTAACTATCCCCTCAATTCGAGACTAAGTCCATGATTGTAGGGGAAATATACGGTTAACCATTCGATCCCGTTGGAGAGAGAGATGTAACCGACTGCTCATGACCAAGAACTGGATGGTTCTATATTGGCTTACAATGACAGCCCGGCCGTCTCGTTCGCTGCCTAGCTGCATTCATCCTGAGTTGCCAGTTACTCAATTCAATGAAGGAATATAATAAAATTATTCTCGAGCCTAAGGAAGCTCTCAATAATGCAAATTTAAGCCAAACAACCTTTGTTAAATACCGAAGCTGAGTAGGTATTGTCGTAACAAACCTTTTAAGCAAAGTCCTTACTAGGAAAATCCTGTAAGGATATAGATAATTCCGTAGCGAACCACAAAGGCAACTATGGTATGCGTATATGACTTCGTCATTCAGTAGTCGTATACACCAAGTCTTCTTACTACATTCTTTCCTCTCCAATGCAGAGAGAGAATGGAAATCTTACTCTCTTCGTTCTTTTCGTCAATAAACCGGAATTAGTATTAGTCGAAAGAGATCGCAAATGAAAACCAAGGATCGAAGAGAATCTCTCAAGCTTTTACTCTCTTGGAGATAAGGCCGTATTTTACGCCTCTATTATCTGGAAAAGCCTCTAATCAATGAATGAGAGCTCGTATGAATCTTGTTCAATTTCCAAACGATTGCCACTCTTTCTGTAAATGGTTGGTTGCATTATTTTTTAGGAGGAGGATGATTTTAATATCCTCTTACTAGTAATGAACTAATTCTCTCAATAAAAAAGGTCGCTAAGGTCTTATAAACTGAGAGACCTGGCCCCTTATTGGCTTCCAATTCCGATCTATCTTCATTTCCTGTCCATCAAGTTGGGAGAAGAATGAGCAACCGGAGGAGAGCGCCTCCTTTCGTAAGGTGAAGGGCTTTTAGCAGTACCGACTCTAACCTGACAAGGGCTACGGCCACCTGTGCGACATCCTGAGTCCCCGCCAGGAGAAGGCCGATCTTGCTCATGCCTTTATTGCATTAAGACTATCCTGACAAGGGCGACGGCCGCCTGTGCGACAACTCCTGTCCCTATCAGGAGAAGGCCTCGAATGTCTTTCACCTTTCGCAGAATCAGGCATATCCTGACAAGGGCTACGGCCGCCTGTGCGACATCTAGAGACCCTGTCAGATGAAAACTGATCCTGCAAAAATTCCCAAAGAGGAGCCTCTCGGTCCGCCTCTAACTCCATTTCCGATGAAGATCCTGGTTCATAGCGCCTGGAGCCTGGCTCCTGGCGCTTTGCGCCTCGTTTCAGGTGCTTCAGGCGCTTTGCGCCTCGTTTCAGGCGCTTCAGGCGCTTTGCACCTCGATTCAGGCGCTTCAGGCGTTTTGTGCCTCATTTCAGGCCCTTCAGGCGCCTTGTTTCAGGCTCTTCAGGCGCTTTGCGCCTCGTTTCAGGCCCTTCAGGCGCTTTGCGCCTCGTTTCAGGCGCTTCTTGCCCGTAAACGTTCAAAGGAAGGATCCTTCTGATTGCCACTCTACTATAAGGTTCCTCACTCTAGCCGTCTGTTTTCTCTTTGAGGGAGCCTTGCGGCAAAAAAAATTTTTTTGGAACGCGGCTCGCGCTCAGTTGCTGGAACGCGGCTCGCGTTTGGCTGTAGGAACGCGGCTCGTGCTAGTCTGTTGGAACGCGGCTCGCTGCTGGCTGTTGGAACGTGGCTCGCGCTTGCTTGCTGGAACGCAGCTTCCTGGCTGGCTCTTCGCTTGTAGTCCAGTTGGCGCTCAGTGTTCTCTTAGTTTTCAGAGAATGCGCTAGATCGTCCGAACTCCAAACATATACATTCTTCGTCTTTTCGGATGTAAGAAGAAGTAACGGAAGAAGAGACGCACTTTTTTAAAGGATGCCTTTCCAATGGCTATCCTTGGCAGTCTGGGACGTTCTTCAGATCCTGCCGAGGGGACGCCTGATCGGTGGGGATTCTCCATAACCTCCGTAAGGCTTTCGACTTTCCTTCTCCTCTGGGCCAGGGAGCTTGGAAGCGGTCTAGACCTGGGAGCGAAACAGAGCCGATCAGAACGCACCCTCCACTGCACTGTGAACACTAAATTCACTTCTTACCTTATAAGAGCTCGCATTTTGAGCTACATCCCTTTATCTTCAAATTTATGAATTTGTAGATTCTGTGGAGTAAGAAGGTGATGAGGATGCCAAAACTACTATTACTGTTAATACTCTAACTGCTCGTTAGCACGAGAGCTATTAAAGCTTCTAAAGGAAGCGTAAAAAGTTATATGCTTTTCTGACTTCCTAAAGTAGGAAGTTAGAGTTTTATATTTCCTCAATCAAGTTCTAACACTTATTACACGTATTAATGAATAAATAAGGGATTTTGACGTAGGAAAAATCTATTTCTGGGCGAGGAAGCCGTGTCGCCCAGTGAAATATGTCTGCTTTAGCACTATTTCTAGTAAAATATTGCTATAATACCAGAGAACTGCTAAATTGGACATGTCAGAAGCTTCTGACTCGCTCACCTATATAAAAGGTGTCGGTATAAAACTGGGGCGAGTGTTAAACACTACCACAGCAACCCCTCCAATTAGCCTTTTCCTCATCAAAAGACCCTAAATACGGGGAGCCGACCCATAGGTCACACCTAGCTACCCCGTTGAAGGCGTCTGTGACGTCATACTTTTCGATAGCCATATTGTGTTCGTACGTTCGAATATAGCTATTTGTTCTTTTATTTTTATTCTTGGTTACGGATCGTCAATCTACCTCTTCACCCAAGTTAAGTACTGGTTCCGCCCTTTTTCAATATTTAGAGAGTGAATTTGCCTTTCGTTTTGCCTTTATTTAGGATTTTATTAGGCGTCACTTATAAGTAGCGGGCGGGCGGCAAGTCGCCTTTACGGCTTATCCTTGAATTGTACCAATTTCGAGTGGTCTTACTCTCTGCTTGTAACGTGTGATATTTCAGTACATATATTTATTTATTTCTTGGGTGGCAGTTTTTAGTCGATCCTACTTTCGTTTAGGTTTTGTTATTTTCATTATTTTCATGTTTTTCACGGGGGTCTTCATTCGAGCACGTATTCGTTGCTTCGCCATTTCAATCCACCACCGTACCCCCCCCCCCTTTATTTTTAAGTTTGGTTTATTTCATTCAAGAATTTTCCCTTTTTTCTTTTCGTCAGCTTGCCGTTTCTTATCTTTTTGTCAGTAGGCAAGTAGTTTTTCCCTTTTGCGCCCACCGTTATCGAGTGGCCTTCATTGCGGTTTTATATTTTACGTAAGTTTATTTTCATTTCCCCCGTGTTAAACCATGATTTTCTTTTAGCTTTAAGTAATTGATTTTATTTTCTCTATGTATATGTTGGAAGTTAGGTCGGTTAGCCTACATAGGCTATGCCTGCGTTTTCCTCGTGATCTTTTATTTGCGAGGGTACGCTGCTCACGTGATCGTCACCCCATCAGCCCTCCCTCCCTCCCCCTCACGTGGGGCCCCCAGTAGTTGGGTGCTCCTCTCGCCTCGGTTGTCGCTGACAGCCGTTCCCATCAGCCTTTTTTACAAACTATATGAGTGTCTACCGAAAAATTCGGTAGTTACACGTCATAAATTCTTCGAAATTTTCGAAGTCAAATTAATTAAAAAGTTAATAAAAGCGTATGCCGAACCAAAGACCCAGTACTTCCCTGCAAAAGACAGCCCAGAAGATCGATGGCGATGAAACACGAAAATCAAGTCAGGAGATACCGCAAACGTATGTTTACAATATGGCCGACAGAGAAAATCTGGTTCTAGAAGGTAATGGTTCCTATTCCTGCGACCCAGCGGCGGGACGGTAGATCACCTGACCTACCTACCTGTAGCGTGTGCCGCGAAATTCGAATTTCTGTCGGGGACGACGGAGTCTATAGCTAAGTATATATCTGACAGGTAAGTTGAATGTATGAAAACTGCAAATAGGCAAATTTTCTGCAAATAATGGGGGGAAATGTTCCAGAGAGAAATTCGCGAATGCGTGAGTGCGAATCCAGAGAACGAAAATACGGGAGGTCCACTGAACTAGTTGTTTGAATGTGGGCCACCTTCAGGGCAAGAAGGGTATGATCTCTCAGAGCCAGGCTTGGCAGGGTGACGCCCGTTTCGTTACTGGCTATACATACATGCTTTCTTTATTTCACTGAATTGTGTACCTACCTTTGTTATAACAGACTTATGAAGTTTACCTAGTGACACATAGAATATTCTTTTGCTCTGAGGGAAAAAGAAAATGGCATTCCATGAATTAGGGATAACTAGTATACGTACAAAAATGGATAAGTATGCACATAGTAGTCTTGTAACTAATTTTACACCAACCAGTTATGTCTTTTTTAAGGGTAATGTACGTATTAAACTAACTTTTAAGTCATATTACAGCAAATTTAATTTCATTTAAAAGTTACTTAGGGAGCATGATTAGGGTCATATTTAGTGTTCAAACTCTAGAGGTAAGCATTTATTAACATTTTTAGAGACCACGCCAAACTTACGTGAAACTTCCCTTGCACAAGGGTTTCTGGGACCTAACCTCGTGTAAGTTCGGGGTATTACTGTATATGTTGTAAATGAAAAAAAACATGTTAATACAGTTTTTCTTGCAGGACGCAGTAGGTCGTCAAAAACATGTATAAACAAGATAATCAGTCAGTTCAAAGTACGTATGAGCATTTGTTCGACAAATGATACAAAATTTTCTTTAAAATTTTGTTAGAAAACAGAATGTTCAATTTAACCCTCTTACGCCGACTGGACGTATTTTACGTCAACATTTTTTGTCTCCCGTGTGCCGACTGGACGTATTTTACGTCGACTTACAAAAGTTTTTTTAAAAATTCACGGAAAAATACTTATAGGCTACCAGCCTAAAACTTTTGAATCACACGCCTTGGGGGATGCTGGGAGTTCACGGATCAAGGTGTTGTTTTGTTTACAATCATTACGCAGGCGTGCAATCGCGAATTTCTTTCTTGCCGCACGCCGCACTAAAAAGTATCTGTGACACATCTCGGAAATTACTTCGTCACTTTGACATAATTTTTGTACCATTGTAAATTAGCCGTTACATGAAGTATTATATATGAAAATGTGCGCATTTTTATGTAGAATACAACAATAAAATACTCATGATTGTAGCTTTTATCAGTTTTGAAATATTTTCATATAAATAACGATAATTGCCAAAATTTCAACCTTCGGTCAACTTTCACTCTACCGAAATGGTCGAAAAACGCAATTGTAAGCTAAAACTCTTATATTTTAGTAATAATCAATCATTTACCTTAATTTTGCAACTAATTGGAAGTCTCTAGCACAATATTTCAATTTATGGTGAATTTATGAAAAAACTTCTTCCTTTCATCAGCGCGGTAACTCTTCCGAAAAAAATCATACATGCGATTGTGGTAATGTTTGCACCATTTTAAAATTAGCCATTATATAAAGTTTTATATATGGAAATGTGCGCAATTTCATGCACAATACAACTAAAAACAACCCATGGTTGTAGCTTTTATCAGTTTTGAGATATTTTCATATAAATAACGATAATTGCCAAAATTTCAACCTTCGGTCAATTTTGACTCTACCGAAATGGTCAAAAAACGCAATTCTAAGCTAAAACGCTTATATTCTAGTAATATTCAAGCATTTACCTTCATTTTGCAACAAATTGGAAGTCTCTAGCACAATATTTTGATTTATGGTGAATTTATTAAAAAAATAACATTTTCTTTACGTCCGCACGGTAACTCTTCCGAAAAAATCATACGTGCGATTGTGGTAATGTTTGCACTATTTTAAATTAGCCGTTACATAAAGTTTTATATATGAAAATGTGCGCAATTTCATGCAGAATACAACAAAAAATAATTGAAGGTTGTAACTTTTCTCATTTTTGAAATATTTGCATATAAATCACGATAAATAGAAAAAAAACCACGTTCGGTCAACTTTGACTACCGAAATGGTCGAAAAACGCAATTGTAAGCTAAAACTCTTACAGTCTAGTAATATTCAGTCATTTATCTTCATCTTGAAACAAATTCGAAGTCTCTAGCAAAATATTTAGATTTATGGTGAATTTAAAAAAAATCTTTCCTTCCCTCCGCCACAAATCTCCGAAATGTGTACGTACCATTCTCGGAATATTTGCTTCGTTTCATATTAGGCATTTCATAGAGTTTTATATATGAAAATGTGCGCAATTTCATGTAGAATAAAACAAAAAATATTTGAAGGTTGTAGCTTTTATTATTTCCGAAATAATTGCATATAAAAAATATATATAAAAAAATTCGACATTCGGTCAACTTTAACTCGTCAGATATGGTCAAAAACTGCAATTGTAAGCTAATACTCTTACAGTATAGTAATATTCAATCATTTGTCTTCATTTTGAAAGAAATTGGAAGTCGCTAGGACAATATTTAGATTTATGGTGAATTTTTGAAAAAAATATTTGTTTACGTACGCGCGTTACGAATTCATGCATTATTTTGTGATAATATTTTCTCTGTGTTGCTTTTATAGTTTTACAATGTGTTATATACCAAAATGATCGCAATTTAGTGTACATTACAACGAAAAAAAAAGTAACTTGTTACCTTTAACCGTTTTGTGCACAGCGCGATTTGAATACAATTATATATGAAATTTCGTTTTTGTGCTATCATATATCGCATTATTTATATATGATAATGATAATTTTTTTCATTTCTGATGGTTGCATACTAAACGTCAGCCAATGACAAAAAAAGGAGCCAAAAATGAACTCTTAATCTTGAAAACTAAGCGTGCTGTGATTTTTTGAAAAAAATATTTTTTCCGCTTCCGCGCTCACTCTGAAACACCTCCGGCACACGGGAGACAATTTTTTTTTACCGCTTCGGCGTAAGAGGGTTAAGAAACGTTCGACAAACGACGTACCACTGTACTTTGCCCAAAGGCAATTAAATCTAGGACAGTGCACCAGCATGTGCTCAATGGATAGCTGATCATCACAGTGAGTACAAACTTGGGCACTGGCTCCCTCTAAAATATAACTATGGGTGAAGTGGGTACAGCCAATCCAAGCCATGTTAGGTCGATCTCGAATATTCTGTTGCGATTAAAACCCGAGCTCCAAAAATCAATACTTTCTCTAATATTTCTATAGGTTACCTCAAACTTTTCAAACACCTCAAAGACTAGCTACATTAGCTTCTATTTGCAAAACCTCATATCCTGAATGATACAGGGAACCTTGAGAAAAAATCATTTTTGAAGAAGGATTATCAGGAAAACTGGAAGAGAAGAAAAGACTACTCTCTGACAGATTGTGAAAAGATGAGAAACTCTTACTATCCTCACTTCAGTTCTGGTGTTTGAAGAATCTTTTTTCTATCTTTTGCCATCTTAGGATGACATTTTAAATAATAACAAAAACCATGTAAAGTCAAACCAAAAAAACAGAAAATTATCAAATAGGCAATGACAAAGTAAACACACTCTGCTGCGTTCTTGCAGGCTGATAACAGAGAATAAACTGAATGGAAAACAACAGATGCTCCAACCACTCGAAAGGGATAGGTCAATACATTGTCCTTCTACCTAACATGGAGACTACAGCTATCATAATAAAGATGTAAGATTAAAAATAAATAAACAAATGGAATGTGTGTGAATGTGTGTGAACTCCAGAACATAATTTTAATCCTTGACAAATTTTGCTAAATACAATGGGGGGCAACATGGTACTAAATTTGATTCCCATACCAACCTGGTGTTCCTGATTGAGCTTCTTTTTCAGAGCTTTCTGAACAGTAGGAATAATATCCCTTACACAGGTTACAGTAGCGTAGAATTTGCAGAGAGGTTTAAACAAGGAAATTTGATCAATATCCTGCAAAGCTCCACGGCCCTTCAAGATTGAGGCAGCAGCTCCACCTAGAGAAAAGTCACAAATAAATATTATGGATTTTACCAACTACATAAAAAACTATTCTAACAATAAGCACAAAATTAACAATACAGATAAAATTTACATGTTTACCTAAAGAATGAAATACCATTCATAGAACCAAACTGTCCACTTGACAATGTGTGTATGTTTACACAGAAAATGTAAGACATAAAGCACACATCTCCTGTACAGCCATATTCTCAAAAGATCTAATTAGCTTCCTCATGAATCAAAGATCTGGAAAATATTTAAAACATTTTTCCCTTTTCAAGCCTTTTATAATATGTATCAAAATCCTTTTTTAGAAAGAATGTTTTTGAACTTAAGATAAGTTTTCTGTAACTTCATTTGAAATGCTTGATAATAAAGAAAATACTTGGGTAATAAAACTGACACTTCATCACACAATTACATATTAACAATGTTGGTTTCTATCAACATGGGCACTTCTATGCATGCACACAGGACATATGTAAACAGATGGTGTAAAAACTGGCAAAATCAGAAATAACTGGTCTAATAACAACAATAACTATTTTATGTTAACAATCTTAATACAGTTAGCCACTACTTTTTAGACAGCTGAAAGTCACTGTTTTTATTACCTTTATTTTGAGTATAATTATTGCAAATATTTTTCCACCAATATGCCACTTTTAGGGAGTGGTTCAAAAGAATTAACTGCCATTTTCATTCCTTGACAGCTGAACCCAATCTACAGATATCAGTATTCATTTATTATTAGAGTAGTTTAACCAGATCACTGACTTAGCTACCATAGGGCTAGCCCCAAGGATCAGAATAAAATAAAATACCAGGTCTAGGCCTGAGGCCAAGCTCTGAAATCGAATAGTTCATTCAGTGTGATGATGAATGAGTGAAAATTAAACTAAAATTTGCACAAAGGAACACA
Source organism: Macrobrachium nipponense (assembly GCF_015104395.2). Lineage (NCBI taxonomy): Eukaryota > Metazoa > Arthropoda > Malacostraca > Decapoda > Palaemonidae > Macrobrachium > Macrobrachium nipponense. The sequence continues at coordinate 5,164,290 of NC_061089.1, forward strand.
CTTCCACACTCGAACACATGCACACAATAAATACATTTACTCATGTATCCATACATGCATAAAAAAGCAAAACTGGAATAAGTATCATTAAAAATACATTTTATTCCTTATATGACCTAAGGACTTTTGTATTTACATCATTTACTTATATTTATATTTTATCGGCTAAATTACATCTCTTCATAAACATAAAACTTGGAAGGACTAAAAATGAAGAAGTTTCAGACAAAATTTCTTTCACTGGTTTCTTTCCAAATGTTGACATCGCTGCTGGTCATACTGTACTTTGGACACTCACATGACACATGTCTGACCCTCATTATCATTTGCTCTCTGAGCACTCGGGAGCTGGGCCATGTGGGTTGCTCATATAAGTGTCTGTGTGTCAGATGAGCATGGCCTATTTGGAGAAGAGTTAAAATTACTTGCACATGTCATCTCTCTTGATATGATAAACTTCATTTTCAAACACCAGGTTTTATTTGCTTTAATTTATTATTTTCAGATTCTTCATTATGTATATACATTTAGCCATTTATTTACAATGATTGTTTCTATATATCTTGTATAGTCAGTAATAGGGATGTTTACATTTGCTTTATCAGCATCTTCATTTCCTTTTATCCCTACATGAGCTGGGATCCAACATATTTAATATTTTTTCCATTATCATATAAATTATTGAGTCAAAACTTAATCTGTCGTACAATATCATTTTTGGGATTGTAACTTTGAATGACTTTTATAGTGCTTCTGGAGTTGCTTAAATCACAAAATTATTAAATGAGTAGTAGTTTGTTTGTTTGTATGGTGTGTTCACGCTGCATAGAACCAGTGGTTATTCAGCCAAGGGGACCAGCGGCTTTGCATGACTTACAAACCACGTCAAGAGTGAATTTCTATCACCAGAAATACACATATCTCACCCCTCAATGGAATGCCCAAGAATCGAACTCGCAGCCACCAAGGTGGCAGGCTAACAACATACCGCCCACACCAATGAGGTGCTTAAATGAGTAGTGTTCTTTGATTATTTTTATGGCTAATGTTATTTCACATAACTGTAAATACTGAGGCATTATTGGGAAGAGAGAACTGATATGTTTTGTCTTGGGACACTGCAGCATATCCCACTCAGTGCTCTGATTTAGATCCATCTATGTATGTTGCATAATGTGGACCTTTTCATCTTATATGCTCTATTTTTGTTGTCTGTGGTGTTCTGGTGTATATTAATGTGGACCTTTTCAGCTTACATATATGCTCTATTGTACGTTGTCTGTGGTGTTCTGGTGTATATGAGTAAGTTTTTTTTATAAAAGTTCAGGTGTACAAATATGACAAAATTTTAATCAATATGATATTGTTAAGATACAATAAAGTTTTGTACATACTTACCTGGCAGATATATACTTAGCTATAGACTCCGTCGTCCCCGACAGAAATTCGAATTTCGCGGCACACGCTGCAGGTAGGTCAGGTGATCTACCGCCCCTGCCGCTGGGTGGCAGGAATAGGAACGATTACCGTTCTAGAACCAGATTTTCTCTTCCACCTGTCTCCTGAGGGGAGGTTGGGTGGGCCATCAATCGTATATATCTGCCAGGTAAGTATGTACAAAACTTTATTGTATCTTAACAATATCATTTTTGTACATGGAACTTACCCAGCAGATATATACTTAGCTGATTGACACCCTTGGTGGTGGGAAAGAGACAACTATTTACTGAATAGACAGGTAAACAACATACGTTGTAGGTAATAAATAAATAAAACCTTGGTTCCTACTTGATCAGGCGGAAGACTCCATGGCTAATGCCTAGGAATCTGCTTCGCCTCAAGAGCCTCAGCGAGGATGTGACCTATGGCTAAGAGTTCTTGTGGGTCTGTCGATGGGGTCTTATCCATTTACTCGACAGAGCCTCTTACATGACAATATGCCTATGCCTAGTGGCATAATTAAGGAGCACAACACCGATCCCGATCACCTGATCCTAACACGAGGGTTAGTGCTTAAGTTGAAAAGAGTTATCTACAAACTCCTTTCAAACAACCCAAAGAAAAAACACGACGTTAAATAAAATTTAACTCACTAGTTAAGGATCAGTATCTGCTCCCTATCCCAGCAATGTATCCGCAGACACGTATCAACCAAGAGAGAAGGATCCCTCGAAGGTTATCTTGACATCCTTCGGATAATGGGAAGTCAACATAGAGTTGCATCTCCCGTATGTGACAGCTAATATGTCCCTTATGATATATTGTTAGGGAAAGAACAAGAATTCGGAAAAGCTCGCACTTCATGCGCTTTTAATTCTCAGCTGTTTGAAGGAATCATCAATGCACTTATCAAGTGCTTAGGAGATCACAATGTCTCAAAGAAGGCCAGGGCGTTCTTTGATATAGATCTCTTCTGGGTGAAGCCTGGAGCCTGGCTAGCGCTTCGTGCCTGGCAGGCGCCTAGCGCCTGTCTACGCGCCTCGCGCCGGCTGGAGCCTTGCGCCTGAATGGCGCCTAGAGCCTGGCTGGAGCCTCGCGCCTGGATGGCGCCTTGCGCCTGGCTGGCGCCTCGCTGGTGCCTGATTGGCTCCTCCTTCCTGGCTAGCGCCTCGCGCCTGGCTGGAGCCTTGCGTCTGGCTGGTGCCTTGCGCCTGGAAGGCACCTGGAGCCTGGCAGAAGACTTCATGATTACTGTCTATGAGTCTGCATGCCTCAAAGAGTTTCAGCGAGGTAGGGACCTATGACTGACAAACCCTTCTGGATCATGTCAATGGGGGCTAGCCCGCTTACACGACAGAGCCTTCTCGGATCGCGCCAATGGGGGCTGACCCACTTACATGGCAGCCCTTACTTGTATCATATCAATGGGGACTAGCCCTCTTACATGACAGAGCTTTAGGTTTCTCTTTACTGGAAGGAGCCTTGCGCTGGATGGATCCTCAATCCTGACTGGAGCCTAGCCTTGAAGGAGCCTGGCACCTGGATGGCGCCTGCTGGCTTCTAGAGCCTGGCTGGCTCCTGGAGCCTGGCTGGCTCCTAGAGCCTGGCTGGCTCCTAGAGCCTGGCTGGCTCCTAGAGCCTGGCTGGCGCCTCGCGCCTGGCTTGGCTCCTCCACACTTGCTGGAGCTTCGAGCTTGGAAGAGTCTCTAGGCTGTCTGGCGATGTCCACATCGGACACTCTTATATCTGTCCGATTTGTTCGCCTCTGGCGCATTTGCGCCAGGTTGGAGGCCCGCTCCTTCTCAGTATCCGACCATGACAGAGTTCCTTGGAACTGTCCGCCTCTGGCGTTTTTCGCCTGTATTGGCATTTGGCGCTTGGCTGGCGCTACATTGTCCGAGAGTCCTGAACAACCACATAGTTTATCAGGAGACTGGAGAAGGGTGGAAGAAATTCTTCCCCTTTGAGCTTTTGGTCCCTGGCAAGGGGAGGTAATTTTAGTCAGCTACACCCAGTAGACGACAGGATATCTAACAATACGAGAGAGAAGAGTCTTCCTCCGAGGAGGATCCTTCGTGAACACTTCTTTTGCTAACGAGATCTCTTCTTACATGTTGATGAGGTTCCTTGTTGCAGAATCTTCCCCCTATCCTTGCCTGAAGGAAGGGAATGAGTCTGGAAGTAGAAGGAGAGACTGAGCTGAAATTGGGCGGAACCCTGATTTCTAGCTCTTATTGTATCCTTCTGAATACCTTCTGGGAAGCATTTTGAGCCCTCATCGCACCCCGAAGACTCTGTAGGCAAACGTTTAAACCATCTCTTCTTCTGTAGATGAAACTGTAAGTACCCTGCCTGGGCAACGAAACTTCTATCTGAAAGCGTTGCGTCAGGAATAGAGGGATTTAGTTCTTTTGCCAGACATACTATGCTGGCAAGAACCCATTGCCGAGTCTCCATTGAATCTGATGCGAGATTCCAATGCACAAAAAATTCACTTGTCTTCTTGGTCGTTTAGGGCTAAGAGAAGCAAAGAATTCCTTCATAAATTGATGAGGAGCAGTTCCATTTAGTCGGAACACGGAATCTGTGGCCACAAAAAGATCCCATTCGAAGTATATGATATCCTACTCTTGTCGTATTGCGGTATCGTATAAGATCCCGAAGATCTTAATCCTCTGTTATCTCTAATTCCCCTTGTAGAGACAGAGTATAGCCTTTTACTGCGTTCTTTGATAGCAGATATATACATAGGTGATTCTTCCCTCTGAAAGTGAAGAAAAAACCTCTCTATGTGGTTCACAGAGGTATCGGAAGAGGACAGTTTCCTCATTCCATCTAGCACGATCTGCAGCAATTCTATGTCTTAGCCATGACTATTGTCATTTACCTTGAAAAAACCTCTCATTCATGTCCACTTCTGGTCAGTCTGCACGCGGACAGACTCAGAGTGGAGAGGTTTTATAGGTCTATTTATAATAGATTCTGATAGAATATCCAGATACTCTTGGAAAAGCCTTACGAAACATGCTGTGAGAAGAACGTGACTTCTGTGAATCCAACCTCTCTAAGGCCAAAATGAGGCATACATCCTCTCTTCCTTTGACGCCCATTTATCTTAATATCTGTTAAGAATTTATAACTAGGGGAAAAAAAGACTAAAGTTTATTCCCCTTCTTTAAATTTAAAGATGTCTTATATTGCTACCTCTCTTGGTTCGAGGAAAAAGAAGCGGTCTAAAGGAAGCCTGTTCGTCTTCTACCTTACAAAGAGATCTATGAAGAAGACTTTCCGCAGGTTCTCACAACTCTTTTCAATAAATGTTAGACATACGTTAACAGTTATTATATTCGATCGAGAAGGTTCTCACGGACATGCAAAATCTTGCATCGAACCTCTTAAGGATCGTTACGTTCCGTGTCTGTTCCCAAATAGGTTCTCTTTTGTTAACGCGAACAGGGGCGAAAAAAGATTCTCGATGCTCTTTGCGATATGAGAGTCGTGGAATTGGCCTAAGTGATTAAAATAAATCATTTCATCATTCCTTGTAAGCGACCCCTTTTCGATTAAATGGGTAACGAAATCAGGAACGAATCTTGCCGTTACCGAGCTGCTGTCCGAGAGGCTACTGGACTCTTAGGTTAATAACTCACTAAAACGAGAAAATATCTTGGATGGTGCTTCTGGCGCAATTTGCGCCAGGCTGGCGCTTCCTTCTAGTTCTTTTTAGGTTATGTGCCATAACATCTATGCTTTATGGTACACGACATCCTTCACATGTTAATTCCGTTTTAGTGGGAAAAAAACTTTTATATACGTAGTATAGTCCATTCAGGAAACAAACTTCTGCACTAAGAGGATGTTTCCCATCCGACTCACCCAACTTCTCTTGAGCAATATCCGATTCTAAAAAGGTTGTGTGCGTTTCTCGAAAGGATGAGAGAATTATATATACCGCGCTCTGCCGTATTAGAATCCTTTATAATACTGTCACATTGTGGTAAACAGCATTAATCTAGGAAACCTTTGTAAGGATACTAGGAATTCTGTAGTTATCCTCGGTATGTGCATAAGACTTGACCATACCGTAGTCTTAAAGTGAATTCTCTACTACATTCATCTTCTCACTAAGCATGTACTCTAATAAGCCATGCTTTCGTAAGCATGTGAGCATTATACAATATAGAGTTCCGCTGCGTTAGAATCCTTTAAAAATGTTACCTACGGTAAACAGCATTGAAATGTTGTAATATTTTTCTTATTGAAAGCTTCTTAGCAAAAGGCAGACAATATTTTATTTATGTTTGTTTAACTATCCCCTCAATCCGAGGCTAAAACCCCGATTGTAGGGGAGAGACACTGTTAGTCATTCCATCCCGCAGGAGAGAGACATGTTGCCGACCACTCATGACCGACACCTACATGATACTGCGTTGGTGACTCTAAGCAGTAAGCGAAAGCAGTCTCGTTAGCCGACTGGCCTTACTCTTCCAGAGTTGCCAGCTACTCCATTTAACTAAGGAATCTTATAAAATTATTATCAAACTTCAGGAAGTTCTTATAATGCATATCTAAGCGAAACAAGACTTTGATAAATCTAGAAGCTAAGTAGGTGTTGTCTTAACAATCCCTTTAAGCGTAGTCCTTCCTAGGAAATTCCTGGAAGGATACTGGTAATTGAGTTGCTCAGCAAAGAAGTAACTACGGTATGTGCTTATGATTTGCCGTATCGTATTCTCATACAGCAGATACTCTACTACCTTCTTTCCCTGCCGAGGCAGATAGAGAAAGGAAAAATTTTTACTATCTTCGTTCTTTTCGTTAATAGAACGATAGAAAGAGTATATATATCTCCTTAAGGAAGGAAGTTAATCCAGGAACTCTTTAAATCTTCGTGATTTCCTCATAAATCGTGGAAGAGACAGAATTCCTGTTCATCTGTAGGGTTTACGGAAGGAAGTAGATATTTCCTATCCGCCATCATACCCAAACGTCGATGAGATTCTCAAGTTAAAAACTCAAAGAGGAGCCTCGCGACTGACCTCTCTCTCATAAGAAGATTAGGGATATTCTGGCGCCTGGCTCCTTGCACCTAGCGCCTGGAATGTTCCGCGCGCAATGGAATGTCCGCACGCTAGAAGGAGACTCGCTCCTGGAACGTTCCGCTTGCGTGGAAGGTCCCGTGCGCCCTGATAGTTCCGAGCGCCTACTAGACCCCTTTTAGAAAGAGCCTCTTGCCCGGAAACGTTCAATGGAAGGATCGTTCTGATTGCCACTCTACTATAAGGCTCCTTGCTCTAGCCGTCTGTTTTTCTGGCGCAATTTGCGCCAGGCTGGCGCTTCGTCTCTTTGAAGGCGCCTTGCGCCAAGAAAAATTTTCTAGAACGCGGCTCGCGTTTGGTTGTAAGAACGCGTCTCGCGCTAGTCTGTTAGCTGGAACGCGCCTCGCTGCTGGCTATTGGAACGTAGCTCACGCTAGCTTGCTGGAACGCGGCTTCCTGGCAGCGGCTGGCTCTTGCTCAGTGTTCTCTTAGTTTTCAGAGAACGCGCTAGATCATCGAAACTCCAAACATACATTCTTCATCTTTTCGGATGTAAGATGAAGAGACGCACTTTTTTAAGGATGCCTTATCAATGGCTATCCTTGGCAGTCTGGGACGTTCTACAGAACCTGCCGAGGGGACGCCTGACCGGTGGGGGTTCTCCCTAACCTTCCTACGCTGTCGACTTTCCTCCTCCACTGGGTCTGGGAGTTTGGAAGAGGTCTAGGCCTGGAAGCGCTACGGAGCCGATCAGACGCACCCTCCACTGCACTGGGAACACTATATTCACTTCTTACCTTTTTAGAGCTCGCCTTTTGAGCTCCATCCATTTATCTTCAAATTTGCACATATGAATTTGTAGATTCTGTGGAGTAAGAAGGTGATGAGGATGCAACAACTACTAGAATTGTCAATACTCTAACTGGTCGTTAGTACGAGAGCTCTTAAAGCTTCTAAAGGGAGCGTATCTAGTTATATGCTTTCTGACTTCCTAAAGTAGGAAGTTAGATCTTATATTTCCTTCATCAAGTTCTAACACTTATACACGTATTTAGTGAAAAAAAAATATCAATATTTGCCCTATTGCAAAATATATGAGTGTCTACCGAAAAATTTGGTAGTTTCACGTAATATATTCTTCGAAAATTCGAAGCCAACTCATTATTTAAAAAAGTTAATAAAAGCGTTTTTGATATGCCAAACCAAAAGGACCCAGTACTTCCCTGCAAAAGACAGCCCAGAAGGTCGATGGCGATGAAAAAAACGAAAATCAAGTCAGGAGGTAGCAACAACGTATGTTGACACTACGCGACAGAGAAAATCTGATTCTAGAACGGTAATCGTTCCTATTCCTGCCACCCAGCGGCAGGGGCGGTAGATCACCTGACCTACCTGCAGCGTGTGCCGCGAAATTCGAATTTCTGTCGGGGACGACGGAGTCTATAGCTAAGTATATATCTGCTAGGTAAGTTCCATGTACAAAATTGTATTTTGCATAGCTAACAAACCTGAGGTTTTAACAATAGGATCTTCTAGTGCCAAGCTGGAAACTGGTTAAAAACAATCAAAGATTGTAAAACAAGGAATCTGTGGCATGTGGCAACTCACGCGTATACAAGGCTGACATTGGTCACTCACCAGGCTCGGAACCTCGTGATGTGCCAGTCTTTCTTTAACCACCTTGGAGAGTGGTGTATTGCTTCACTTTCCTTTTCCAAGCTGGTTTTTTATCATAGCCTGCACTTTTTTCATTTTATTCGATCCAGAAGTTCCATGGACATCAATGTTTTTTAGACAAGCCTTCCTTGTTTGCCGGGTTGACCTTCCTTGGGACGGATGCTATTGCAGTAGATACAACTTTTCCTCTGCATCGTCATCGCTTGAGTTATGAGTGCTAAGCTGGTCAGTCTCCCAGTCATCCTTGTGTTATGAGTGCTATGCTGGTCTGTATCCCAAGGGAGTATTGCCCCTTCAGGGAGACATGGCCCACTTACTTTCCAAGGAGGAGGTGATTTTACTATTAAAGGGACTTGTATATTCATATCCAGCAACTCAAACAAACTTCTAGCTCTAATTGGCAAAACTGGTACATTTATAAATAAATCTCTCAACTAAAATAATTTTTTTGTTGGTAAATCACTTGCCTGAATTCTTGGAACACTTTTCATTGTTACATAAAGTTTTATATATGGAAATGTGCACAATTTCATGTAGAATACAACTAAAAACAACCCATGGTTGTAGCTTTTATCAGTTTTGAAATATTTTCATATAAATAATGATAAGTGCCAAATTTTCAACCTTCGGTCAACTTTGACTCGACCGAAATGGTTGAAAACCGCAATTGTAAGCTACAACTCTTACATTCTAGTAATTCTCACCTCCATTTTGCAACAAATTGGAAGTCTCTAGCACAATATTTAGATTTATGGTGAATTTTAGATAAAAACTTTTTCCTACGTCCGTGCGGTAACTGCCGAAAAAATCAGAAATTTTTTTTGTCCGATTGTCGTAATGTTTGCAGTTTTATATTAGTCGTTACATAAAGTTTTATATATGAAAATGTGAGCAATTTTATGTAGAATACAAAAAAAAAACCAACCCATGGTTGTAGCTTTTATCAGTTTTGAAATATTTTCATATAAATAACGATAAGTGCCAAAATATCAACCTTCGCTCAACTTTGACTCGATGAAATGGTCGAAAAACGCAATTGTAAGCTAAAACTCTTACAATCTAGTAATATTCAATCATTTAACTTTATTTTGCAACAAATTGGAAGTCTCATGCATACTATTTCGATTTATGGTGAATTTATGAAAAAAAACTTTTTCCTTATATCCGCGCGGTAACTCTACTGATAAAATCAGAAATTTTTTCGTCAGAATGTCATAATGTTTGCACAGTTTTTATATTAGCCGTTACATAAATTTTTATATATGGAAATGTGCATAGTTTCATGTAGAATACAACAATAAACAACCCATGGTTGTAGCTTTTATCAGTTTTGAAATATTTTCATATAAATAACGATAAGTGAAAAAATTTCAACCTTTGGTAAACTCTGACTCGACCGAAATGGTAAAAAAAAGCAATTGTAAGCTGAAACTATTACACTCTAGTAATATTCAATCATTTACCTTTACTTTGCAACAAATTGGAAGTCTCTAGCACAATATTTTGATTTATGGTGAATTTATGAAAAAAACTTTTTCCTTACGCCAGCGCGGTAACTCTTCCGAAAAAATCAAATTTTTTCGTAAGATTGTCGTAATGTTTGCACCATTTTATATTAGCCGTTACATAAAGTTTTATATATGAAATGTTCGCAATTTCATGTAGAATACAACTTAAAACAACCCATGGTTGTAGCTTTCATCAGTTTTGAAATATTTTCATATAAATAACGATAAATAGAAAAAACTCGACCTTCAGTCAACTTTAACTCGACCAAAATTGTTGACAACTGCAATTGTAAGCTACAACACTTACAGCCTAGTAATATTCAACCAATTACCTTCATTTTGCAACAAACGGGAAGTCTCTAGCACAATATTTCGATTTATGGTGAATTTTTGAAAAAAAAAAAAAAAAAAATTACGTCCGCGCGTTACGAATTCATGCATCATTTTGTAATAATATTTTATCTGTGTTGCTTTGATTGTTTTACAATTTGTTATATACCAAAATCATTGTAATTTAGTGTACAATACAATGAAAAAATAATTAACTCATTAGCTTTAACCGTTTTGCTTACAGCGCGATTTGTATACAATTACTATATATGAAATTTTTTTTGCACTGTCATATATTCCAATATATAAACATGATAATGATATTTTTTTCATTTCTGATGGTTGTATATATATATCGTGTATTATATATATATATATAGGCAGTCCTCGGGTTACTATGGCTTCGGCTTACGACGTTTCAGAGGTTACAGAACTTTTCAATTATATTTGTGCTAATTATTTCCAGATTTACAACGCATGTTCCAGGGTTACGTTGCTTACAATGCCGATCTGACAGAAGAAATGTGACTCAAAAAATGCAATATAATCAATATTTGAAGGTTTTTCAAATGAAAAATGCAATAAAAATGCAGTTTACATGGTTTTTCATGCACCCAAAGCATTAAAAGTAAGGTTTTCTTGGAGGGTTTTAATGCCGATTTCCGGCTTACGGCGATTTTCGGCTTACAACGCATCTCAAGAATGGAACCTCCATTGTAAGCTGGGGACTTGAATTCGTACGTAATTATATTTTAGATAATATATTTTATATAGATATATATATATATATAATATATATATATATATATATATGATATATAATATATAATATAATAATATATATGGAATATATAAGAGATATATATATATATATATACATATATATATATATATAAATATATATATATATGATATATAGATATATACACACTTCATAAAAATATTATCCGTATCATTTGCACCAGTTTCTGATTCTTCACACTTCATTTTTTTCCTAAAGCATTAATTTCTTCCTGAGATTTACCATCTTAGTACAAGGTCCAGAGAATGCATGTAATAAACATATATATATATATATATATATATATATATATATATATATATATATATATATATATATATATATATATATATATATATATATATATATATATATAATTAATTACATGCATTCTCTGGACCTTGTACTAAGATGGTTTTGCCCACAGTTTATACACTTTAGTTCACTACACTTCTATTGTGTGGCATGTTCTACAGATCCACAATACATGCATACAGATTCATTTCAACCGTTTATTTTTGCATGTCCATATTTACTACAATTTTGACCCTAGCAGTTTTGGGACATACAGTCTTATTTCTCTGGTTTTCTGAGGTAAATCTTAACCTTCAAATTTAATTTTGCAATTTTTAATATTTACTTATCTGTTTAATTGGAAGATATACTAGTTCACAATCCTGTACCTTTGGGTACCTCTTATTAAGTGAGTCTAATAGTATATTCAACTGGCTCATTATTCTCAGGAAGTACAATGGTACTCAGAATTCATAGTGCTACCATGGTCTTTTATTTTTATATTTATGTTACCTATAAATTTACTGATAAATAATCTTCAGACTGACTTTTGTTGTGGCTTCTATGAGCCACTTCTTTTTTTTTTAACCTGTCCAAACAACACTTTTCGTAAAATGTCTGCTCAATAAATAATTTTCCACTCCAAAGAGGGAGTCGAAGCGAGTCACGGTTGGGTCAATACAATATTTTCTGGGTTTAGTAAATGGTATTAGTGTCTTAATACCACTGACTTTTGTAATTGGGGCTTTCTTTAGAACATTCCATATCCATGCCAGAGGTCGTGGGGAGGTTTGCTGTGTTCGCTGTGCAATGAAAAATATAAATTTCATCCAGGATTAGGGCCCTTTCACTAGGGAAGCCCAACTAGGGGAGAAGCAATACTGTTGCCCAGGTGGTAACTGCCCTTGGATCCTCACCTAAATATAAACCATACCCACAGTGCCTTAAGGGTCAGCAGTCCATAGAGACCAGACCCAGTACTGAGGGCATGGTTTGGCATAAAAGTTTTCCCTCACTCGACCACGTCAGGTACTCTTAGTTTTGCGAGTGGAGTGGCATGCCATCCAACTCCACCCTCCATCAAGTTAAAAGGGCAGTGAACTCCATAATCCAATACCAAGCCAAGGTCGTTAAGAACAAAAGAGGAAGGAAGGAAAGAAAGAGTAAGCATAAAAGAGCATACTCTCCCTGCAGTAGATCCATAAACCCCCCATCTCATCAAAGGTTTGGGATCAGGGTGACAGATATCAGTAAAATACCTAAAGAACCAACAGCATAAATTTTTTCATCATCCATATTAACATAACTCTCCATTTTCCTAGCTTCCCTATAACCTTATGTCTTACTTTTGCTAACATTCAATTTTGATTTTCTCTTTAATGTATACTTTGTACAGTCTCTGCAACTTTTCATCACTTCAACCAGCTTACAATATACCAACTATACTAACATTAACCACTTCTCAGTTTGGACAATTATTCTTTTGCTTCCACAGACATTTCTCTTATCTTGCAAAACTTTAGCATTGGTCCTACTACCTTCTTTGCATTTCATCTTTCACCAAAACCAGGTTTATGTTACTAACTATTGCAAACAAAATGGTTCTAGTGTGTTTAGCAACTTCCATATTACTCAGAATATAAATAAGCCTGAATCACCTTTTTGCAACAAAGCAGGAAGCAGATGAAGCCCTGGAAAAGGGATGGAGTGACTGCCAGAAGTCCAGTTCCATGTTAAAAAAAAAAAAAAAAAAAAAAAAGAAGAAGTAAAGTGTTTAAAAAGAAGACTCATGAAGATGAGGACTTCAATAAGTTATCAGTCTGTATTGGAAAGATTCCCAGGGAAACTCACCAAAAGTGGTATAAGGGTAGGTACTTCATGGTATACATCCCTTCATTCAACATGCCAGACCACTTTTCAGTACAAGGCCTGGTACAAATATGCATAAGATACAATTGAAGAATCTTGAGGTGCAGAATGCAGAGCAAGGGTAGAAAAGGACCAAAAGAAAACCAATTCTGTTAGAAAACCGTCTTGGCTACAAACTCCAGGGCGAAGACCAACTGAAGACCAGCAATTGATCGGAAATTTATCCTCAATGAACATGGACTTCAGACATACTCAAAGACCAAGTTTTCAAGTGTAAAATTTAACCCTTACTGGAAGGGTAAACTTTGAGGTTGGCCAGTTTATGAAAAAAACATGTCAATGGAAATGTACAAGGTGAAAGAAAAAGAAATCCTAATAAATTTTCCCTATCTTCCACGAGAAGTTAAAAATAACTATTTACAACCCCTTGTGGGGCCTCTTTTACTAGACAATCATAAATTTTATCAACATATATGTTTTTCTAATAAACAAATTTATTTTTCTTTGTAAAATAATAATTACTGCTCACACAATATCAAAACAAATAAGAAATAAAAGCAGTAACAAATTCTTAGCATATTTATTGAAAAATATTAACGTAAAATTACCAAGAACGAAGATTCAGTAACTTTTTTTTTACTTTTACATGTTTTTTTCTAATATGTCTTTGCACTTTTCTTTGTAAAATTACATTTACAAGAACAAAAAACAACAGCAACCCCTTTGTATATTTACGAGCAAATTTACAAAAAGACGCAATGTGAGAGAGAGACGCAGAAAATTCTCCCATCAAGTCACAAGCATTACTGAAGTCCTGAGATACCTACAATCGTGAATTTATGGGCTATAAAAGTATTGGTACCTTTTTCCCGCCCAATTCTTTCCAAATAGGTAGCGCATAATATTGTTCATCTACAGGATCAATCCATCCACCACCTCAAACCTGTTATTACTACTCCCGAGGATCAATCCGTCCTTAAGGGTTAAGAGAAACTTCAGACAGAGGCCATAAGGCCATATAGTAATGATGCTCATAACTAATTTTACATAAATCCAAACTCATGGCATCAAAGATAAAGACTGAGGATGAGGCAAAACAATAAACCTTAACAGCTGAGAGTGAACCTCCTTCTACATCTCAAAAACATTGAAGAGTCCACAAAGACCAGAAAAGTGGCTTTGCAAGGGAATGAAATCCATTGATCACAACAAGCCATAAAACTTGCCTATTTTGCCCAATAAGAGTTGTGGAGGATGATCTGTCAGGTGTGGCAGTAGTAGCCCTAGCAACCTCCTAAAAATACTTTTTCTCGAATTCTATGCATGATGACCATCAAGTGAAAATGTAGCTACTGAGGATGAGGGTAAAACTTGTGGAAATGAGGTTACTTCAGAAGAAACCTCCTAGCAGAAACAGACCTGACATCATCCACAATGAATTCAAGGTCTGGGAACACTCTCCTGAGGCCAAAAAGGAGCAACTAGCATCATCTGCGAGTTCATGAAATTCTAGCAACTTTGCCAATACCTGTCTCACCCAACCAAACAGTGGAAAAACAAAGGGACTCAGGACATCTCACGCCTGAAGTATAGCATTAACTGCACAAGCTGCCAAGTTCAGTTGTCAAAAACAATAGACAAAGTCTGAAATTTAATACAGGCAGTCCCCAGTTATCGGTGGACTCAGTTATCGGCGATCCGGCTTTATGGGGCTTGTCTAGCAGCATAAAATCAGAGATTTATGGCACCACAACAGGCCGAGTTCTGGTTATCGGGGACATAAGGGTGCTAATGGCGCTGATAACCAGTAATCAGTGCCATAAATATGTTATTGTTATTATACAATTCAAGTTTGTTCATACTTACCTGCAGATATATATATAGCTGTATTTTCTGACGTCCGACAGAAATTTCAAAACTCGCGCACACGCAGTGGGCGGCCAGGTGGTAGTACCCATTCCCGCCGCTGGAGGCGGATATCAGGAACATACCCATTTTCTATTCATAATTTTTTATTAATGCCTCTGTCTCCTGAGGGGAGGAGGGTGGGCACTTTAATTATATATATCTGCCAGGTAAGTATGAACAAACTTAATTGTATAATAACAATAACATTTTGTTCATGCCACTTACCTGACAGATATATATATAGCTGAATCCCACCTCTGGATGGGGGAAGAGACAGAATAGGATTTTTTGGGAAACTTAAATTAAGTAGATGATATACATCTTGGTTCCTTACCTATTTGCAAAGTAGACTATGTGATTACTGTCACGTAAGGCTGCTTTTGCTTAATCACAGAGTTGTCAGCCAGGTGGAGACCTGTAGTGCTGGTGCGCTCTGGATGATCTGTCAACGGGTGCGAGACCTCAGCGTGACAAGATCATCGAGGCCATACAAATGAGGGCAACGAAGCAACTGACCACCACCTGACCAACTATACACAAAACCCTTAACACTAAACTAAATGATGGGAGATCTTCACTAAGAACTCACCACAACCTAAAAAAACACAACAACCTAACTTAAAAACCTAACTAAGGAATAGGGAAAGAGCTACTTCCGGACCCCAATACTGTGTCCGCAGAAACGTATGGCCCCAGTGCATTACAATCGTCATAGATCGTTCTCACATCCCTTAGTAATGTGAGGCGAAGACGGAGTTGCTCCTCCAAAAGGTGCAATCAAGGATGTCCTTGATTGACATGTTCTTTTGGAAGGCAAGAGAGCGGTAGCGACGGCTCGTACTTCGTGCGCTTTTACTCGGAAGAGGCTCAAATCAGTCTTATGGAAAGATGAATGAGCCTCCCGAATGGTGTCCCTTAGAAAGAAAGCCACAGCATTCTTCGATAAAGGTAACTCTGGCCTCTTCACAGAGCACCAGAGGTTACCTGAGGGACCTCTTACCTCTTTAGTTCTATGCACGTAGAACTTGAGAGCCCTTACCGGGCAAAGGACTCTCTCTGGTTCTTGGCCCCCCAGACTTGACATACCCTTGATCTCGAAAGTCTTCGGCCAAGGGTTCGAAGGATTTTCATTCTTCGCCAAGAAAGATGGGTTCAACGAGCAGACAGCATTGTCCCCTTTGAAGCCCATTAACTTGCTAAACGCTTGAATTTCACTAACTCTCTTAGCCGTCGCAAGAGAAGTTAGGAAAAGAGCCTTCCTTGTCAGGTTTCGAAGAGACGCTGTCTGAAGCGGTTCGAAAGTGTTCGACATAAGGAATTTCAGGACTACATCCAGATTCCATGATGGAGGTCTCATTTGAGGAACCTTCGAGGTCTCGAAAGACTTCAAAAGGTCATGAATATCCTTGTTGTCAGGAAACAGGTCTAGGCCTCCGTTTGCCTTAAAAACCAAAAAAAGCTGGACAAAACAGCTTTTGTATACCCTTGGATTGGTAGGGACCGCCTAATTTCTGGCACATTTCTGAGAAATAGCAGAAAAATCAGCTATCTGGTTCACAGAGGTCGAGGAAGAGGAAACTCCCTCCTCTTTTTTACACCATGCCCTGAAGGAAGCCCACTTCGACTGGTAAAAACAGCTCTTGTGGAAGCACGTCTCGCCTGTGCGATTGCTCTCGCAGCTGCTTTCGAAAAACCTCTCGCTCTGGCCAACTTTTCGATAGTCTGAACGCAGTCAGACTCAGAGCGGAGAGGTTTTGGTGAAACCTTTCGAAGTGAGGCTGTTTGAGTAGATCTTTCCTCCAGGGCAATGTCCTTGGAAAAGTCCTACAAGGAAAGACATGACCTCTGTGAACCATTCTCTCGCTGGCCACATCAGAGCGATCAGGGTTAACCTTGTCCCTTCCGAGGCCCGCAAACTTCCTCATGACTTCCCCCAGAATCTTGAATGGTGGGAAGGCATATAGGTCTAGGCCCGTCCAATTCCAAAGCAAAGCGTCTACCGCGATTGCTTCTGGATCCAGGACCGGGGAGCAGTAAGAGGAAGTCTCTTGTTCCTTGACGTTGCGAATAAGTCGACCAGTGGACGTCCCCACAGCGTCCACAGGTCTCGACAAACGTCCTCGTGCAAGGTCCATTCGCCGTCGGAAGGACTTGGTCTCGACGACTGAGGAGGTCTGCCCTGACGTTTTGCACTCCTGCAATGAATCTCGTCAGGATAGTCAGCCCTTCTTTCTTTTTTTTGCCCACAGCAGAATCTCTCTCGCTAGGGAGTACAACGTTCTGGAGTGTGTTCCTCCCTGGTTTTTTAAATAAGCGAGTGCTGTGGTATTGTCCGAGTTTATCTGAACAATCTTGTTTTCCAAACTCTTCTCGAAGAACTGCAGGGACAGAAAGACTGCTGCCAGTTCTTTGACATTTATATGCCAGGCTACCTGTTCCCCTCTCCAGGAGCCTGACACTTCCTTCCCCCCCTAGTGTTGCTCCCCATCCTGTGATGGAAGCGTCTGAAAACAACACTAGGTCTGGGGGCTCAAAAGACTTAGGGACACGCCCTCTTGAAGCTTCTGAGGGTCCAACCACCATCTTAGGTGGTTCTTGATAGGAATCGATATTCTCAATACTGCATTGAGATCGTCTTTGGCCTTCCACTCGTCTGCCAAGAAGAATTGGAGAGGCCTGATGTGCAGTCTTCCCAAGGAACAAACCTTTCCAGCGAGGAAATGGTCCCCAGCAGACTCATCCATTCCCTCGCCGAGCAAGTCTCTTTCCTTAGAAAGGCTGAGATCTTTTCTAAGCCTAGCCGCTGACGTTCCTGGGACGGAAACGCTCGAAAAGCCACTGAATCCATCTGAATCCCCAGATACACGATGGACTGTGTTGGGGTCAGATGCGACTTTTTCGAGGTTGACCAGAAGTCCCAGGGACTTCGCTAAGGCTAAAGTGAACTGCAAGTCCTTCAGACACTTCTCTCTCGACGACGCTCTGATCAGCCAGTCGTCGAGGTATAGGGAAACTCTTATTCCCGAAGATTGTAGCCACCTCGCTACATTCTTCATCACCACCGTGAACACCATCGGAGCCGTGGTCAGTCGAAGCACATAGCTCTGAAACTGCCATACTTTGTTGTTCAAGACAAATCTTAGATACTTTCTTGAAAGAGGGTGGATCGGGATGTGGAAGTACGCGTCCTGCAAGTCTAAGGATACCATCCAGTCGCACGGTCTCAAGGCTCCCAGAACAGAATGAGACGTCTCCATCGTGAATTTGATCTTTTCCACGAAAAGATTGAGCCTGCTCACATCTAGAACTGGACGCCAACCTGACGACTGCTTTGGTACCAGGAAGATTCTGTTGTAAAAACCTGGAGACTGCAGGTCCGCGACTTGTTCCACCGCTCTTTTGTCGATCATCTGTTGAAGAAGATCGAACAAGACTTTCTTCTTTTCTCCTTGATAGGATGGAGAAAGGTCTCTGGGAGTCGTAGAAAGAGGAGGAAGTTCCAAAAAGGGGGATCTTGTACCCCTGCTCCACGATCTTGAGGGACCAAGGATCCGTGGTCTCCTTCTCTCTCCACGCCTCCGCAAAATACTTCAGTCTGGCTCCGACTGGTGTCTGAAGGACATGCTTTCACTTGGAAGGCTTTGGCTTAAAGGAAGCTCTTCCTCGTGAAAACCCTCTCCCTCGAGGAGCTGCTCTCGAGGGTGGGGGGAGCCCCACGAAAGGGCTTACTTTCTTCGGCGGACGAACTGCAGCCGAAGAGGTTGAAGGTACGGCTGACCGTCTAGTAGACTGGGCCAAAAGGTCCTGAGTAGCCTTCTCTTGTAAGCTGTTCGTCAGGTCCTTAACCAAAGTCTGGGGGAAGAGATGGTTCGAAAGAGGCGAAAACAACAAATCCGCTTTCTGAGCTGGGTCACCGAACGAGCTGTGAAATTGCACAGCAAAGCTCTCTTTTTTAGTAAAGCTGTTCCAAAGTGAGATACGAGCTCCTCCGAACCATCCCTGACGGCTTTGTCCATACATGCTAACACGTTGGACAGCTCCCCCAGACTAAGAGATTCTGGGCTTCTCGCTTGCATATCCAGAACTCCCAAACACCAGTCAAGGAAGTTGAAGACTTCCAGCGTCCTGAGCAGACCCTTCAAATGATGGTCAGTCTCCGACGCGGTCCAAGTTACCTTGGCAGAGGGTAAAAGCGACCTCCTCTGCAAATCCACAAGGCTGGAGAAATCTCCCTGAGCAGAAGAAGGGATACGAATTCCCACTTTCATCTTTGGTTCTATACCAAATGCCCCCTTTTCCACTAAGTCTAGTAGGAGGTAATGCGAAGGTCGTCTTACCTTGCTCTCTCCTTCGTATCATCCAGTCCTGGAGCTTTTTGAAAGCACGTTTTGTTGATAGAGAAGTTTTCATCTCTACAAACTCCGGGGTTTTTCCCAGTTTTAGATGAGGAAAAACTCGAAGAAGGAGGAGACTTGGGAGCTGCGGGCTGAAATTTATCTTCAAACAAAGACCGCAAGAGTCGTACGAGGACCTTATAGTCCGAGATAGAAGGGGCTGTAGCAGGTTCCTCTTCAGCCGATTCGGCAGAATTACTTAGCTCTCCTTCTTCTCTAAACGGAAGAGGAGACCGTCTGTCAGGAGAAGGCGTCCTAATGGCGGGTCTTGGCTTTATCAAAGGACCCCTATCCTTGATAGATGCAGCCTTAATACGGCTGTCTTCTTTATGACGCTTACTGCTCGTTGACGGTAGAGCGTCCTGAGGAGGACGAGCGTCCTCAGCGCCTTCCGCAGCAGTCTCACCTGCTCGAGAAGCGTCCTTACATTTCTTCGCTGGTATACGTGCCTGTGCACGTAAACTAGCGTCTGGGGGAAAGACTTCTTGATCAGAATCCCCAAAAACATCTTGAAAGGAGGTCTGAACGTCCTGGCGAGCTTCCTGCCAAGCGTCCTGTCTAGCGTCCTGGTGAGCGTCCTGCCGAGCGTCCTGTCTAGCGACCTTGGCGAGCGTCCTGCCGAACGGTTTCGCCTAGCGTCCTGCCAAGCGTTCCTGACGAACGTCTTGACTTAGCGTCCTTGCCAAGCGCCTGAACGGAACGTTACCTGGCTTAGCTTCTTGCCAAGCGTATTGACCGAGCGGGGTCTTGACCAGCGTCCGAAGAGCGTCTTGCCCAACGTCCTGCCGAACGTCCTCGTACAGAGCGTCCTCCTCAAAAGCGTCCTGACGTAACGTCCTTCTAGCGGACGAACGAGATCGAACGAATCGCCGAAGGAGAAGCGATCGGCGAACGAGACGAAGTCGGAGAAGGCGACGGAGACTGCTTAGTCCTCTTGACAGGCAGTCTAAGGTCCTTCCTTCGCTTAGGCTCGACTGCTGCTGGGCGAGTCCTCTGAGCCATAAGCGAGGATAGCTGGTCCTGAAGGGACAAAAGAATGTTCTTCGTCGGGGAAGAATGAGCAGAGGAAGCAGGACTGATCCTGTGAGAAGACGAGGGGCGGAGGGAGGGACGCCTCCTTCCTTCTCACATAGGTACAGCTACCTGTTTCTCAGGTATACGCGCCTGTGCACGCAACCTAGCGTCCTCCTCGGAGAAATCCTACCTCTCTTCTGAGGCGGAAAGACATCATAAGCGTCTTCCGCAGAAAGCTGGCGAAAAAGGAGGATGAAGCGTCCCCCGCAAGAAACGTCCTCTTTAACGGACGAGAGTCTCTCCGAGCGCTCCAACCCCTTCGCAGGGGAGGACGCTTCGGAGGACGAGACTGCACTCTTTCAGGACGCGTGCTCGTGCACGGTCCTTGGCAGCCTGGGTCTTTGCTACATGGTCTGCCGAAGGGACGCCAGAATCGGTGGGAAGCCCCCGTAACCCTCTTGCGGCTTTTCGACATACCTCCTCCCTGGGTCTTGGGAGTCTGATAGAGGTCTAGGCCTAGAGGCATTATGGGGCCGATCTGACGCCCCCTCCACAACACTGGGGGCACGATCACACACTTGCACCGAGCCAGTTTCTAAGGCTTTCACTTTGTTCTCCAGAGTGCAAAGAGACTCCAAAATCATAGAGAGAGCATTCGCTTCTCCCGACACAGAATCAGAGCCCGAAGGCAACACAGGTTTAGGGGTTGTAAACACTACAGGTGTTAGTGCAGGAGAGATGTTAGTCTTACCTTTGGAAGAACCACTCCTTGAGGAAGACCTCCTGATCCTATCGCGCTCCAATTTAAGGCGATAGGACTCATATACTCTCCATTCCATCATCAGTCAATTTCTCACATTCATTACACCGATGATCAATCAAACAATTAAGCCCCCTACAACTCATACATACTGTGTGGGGGTCTACCGATGCTTTCGGTAGCCTCACCTTACAATCAGCCCTCACACACACTCTGAAACTCACAACACTTGATCCAGACATATCTTATAGAGAAAAGTCAATCCAAAATCAAAAAACGGTCCACTATCGCGCATGCCAATTCAACAATCCAATTCAATACCAAAAAAAATCAATCAGATACTTAAAAGCGAGTCAATTTCCAAAAAATCCTGAGCAGAGGTCTGTAAAACAGATGTTGACCGACCCGGCGACAGAAAAAATATGAATAGAAAATGGGAATGGTTCCTGATATCCGCCTCCCAGCGGCGGGAATGGGTACTACCACCTGGCCGCCCACTGCGTGTGCCGCGATATTTTGAAATTTCTGTCGGACGTCAGAAAATACAGCTATATATATATCTGTCAGGTAAGTGGCACAAACCAAAAAACGCCAAGTTTCGGTTAATGGCGCTTTTCGCTTATCAGCACACCTCCGGGAATAGAACCCCTGCCGATAACTGGGGACTGCCTGTAATGTGGCAAACAGATCCAACAAAGGGATCCCTGAAATTTATCACATGACCTTGCAAACATCCAAGTAAAGGGAAGATGTGGTGTGCCCTGCTGAGAGTACCTGCCACTATGTTTTATATTCACAAGTTGAACTGAAGGATGATGGTGAAGTCATTCCACCAATGCAAATATCTCCATGGCCTGGAGACACAAGTTCTGACCTTGCTCCTCCTCAAAGCTGTAGGAAGCTAAGGCAGTTGTGTTGTAGGCCATTAACTCTTCAAGAATGACCAGACAAGACAGTCAGGAATGCTAGGAGGCCTATTAATCCTTAATAGATGGATAACCTCATAAGAGTAGCAATGACAGGTTTTGGGCAGTGGATGGATTCACTCATGAGGAGCATCAATCAATACTATACGCCATCAATTTGGGGGAATTGGGCGAGAAAGAGATTCCATTACTTCTATAGCCTATAAATTCACTATGTAATGGCAACTTTTAGACTGGCTCAGATCAAGGAAGCGGTGGCTCATGAGTTAGTTGTAATCTTGACTACAAAGGGGCATATTGTGTTTCTCTTCCTCTCATGATGCCTTTTTATTTATTTGCTTATAAATAAATATAACCAGGGGTTGCTGTTGGTTTTAGATCTTATCTTTTATGATATTGTGTCAGTTATAATTGTAATTTTGCAAATAAAAGTGCAAAGAAATATTAGAAAATCATATATAATCCAAAAAAGTTTCTGCATCTTCGATCTCAGTAAATTTACGTAAGTAATATACAACAAATATACTACTTAGAATGTGTGAGGACCAACAAGGGGTTGTAAATAGATTTTTAAAATTTCTTATGGAAGGTGGGGAGAATTTTTTATCATTTTTTTCTTACACCGTGAGCATTTGCATATCGTCCTCTTTCCATTGATAATGTTTTTTCTTAAATTGGCTGACCTCAAAGTTTCCCTGGGCTAGGGTGCTGCATAAGTTTTTTTTAGCCCCGCTTTTAGGGGTTATCAATGCATGCAGGTCAAGTAAACTAATATGAGAGACTTTCCTAACACGACCAGACCCCTTTGTCCTGGGACCTGAACAGATGAGCTCCCTATCCTAAGTTGAAGCATCTGAAAAACATGAGGGGATTAAGGGCCAGAGGAACTAAGAAATATTCAGCAGGTTCTCACAGTTACTACCTCAATGGAGTTAATGAACAAGTCTCTGCAGGGTGGATCCTGATGGCTGCAGTCATTGAGGCTGCCTTCCAACACAAAGCCACCTGAGGTTGAAGGGACAAATCTGAAAGTTGCTGTGCAAAACTTCTCCAGAGGCACAAGGTGGATGATCAACACTTGCCAACACTTCGTCGCAAAACAAGGCTGGAATAACTTGCCTAGGGTACTACGGAGAAATATACAGTCCTTTGACAAGTGAGGTAACTCAGGTAAATCACCATGGTGGATTGCAAAAATCTTGCTTAATACAGGTTGACCAGCCAACCCAAGGACTGATACACATTCAGAACAAGCTGTGGCTCTCTGCAACTCCAGCTCCAGTGAAGCCAAATTCAACCATTCACCCATATAGCAACAAAGACACAAGCCTAGATGATGCACCCAGGAGGCTACAAGGGCAAGGATCGTAGTGAAGATTTAACAGGCAGCACACAGATGGAAGCAAAGTTAACTGGAACATAAAACCTTGCAAAACAAAGTGGAGATACTTCCTGGAAAGCAGATGAATGAAAACATGGAAGTTCCCTCTGCAAACAGATCTTTGCACAGATTCCAATTTTTCCATATAGAAGGGGGTTAGAAGAAATCTGTTAAGCTAGCTGAAGTCTATGAATGGTCTCCATCCTCCTGGAAATTTTTGAATGTGGAAGAGCCAAGAGAAGAATCCATGACTGCCGTGAAATCTCACTGGTGACCTCTGTGGCATATGTCACTGGCCATCAAAGACTTGTCTCTTTGAGTGGTAGTAGGAACACGGGGCAAATAATCACGTCAGTGTTGGAAGATCTGTTTCAAGATATAGCAGATGGCAGACTAAGCAGAGAACCACCCGAACCCATGACTACAAAGATAGACCTCAAAGCCACAAGACTTTCCTCAGCTTCCTGAATGAGGGGCAATTGAGAAATAAGATATTGTGAAGCAGTGATGCAAATGCGGAAAGAAAGGGCAAGACCTTGAGGATCAATGTTGGTGATTGAAAGATGGGTGCCGGCACTAAGGAAATCAGGCCTGAGAAGCATTGTAGGCAGATGATGCAGTGGCTATAGCCCACAAGTTAATGATTAAGGTCTGGGTTGCAGTAAAGACAGATAAAAGTGGCAGGACCTACTTGTGTCAGGTAAGCCTCACAGGACTCTCCCTACAAAACTATCTCCAAGAATCCTGTTCTGAGAACAACCAGCTGACAGAGTGAGGTCCAAAGGAGACAGGGCTTTCCCTTGCAATTGACTACTGCTAACGAAGGAAGGCACAACTGAGATCATCATCCTAAGATTCTGTAAAACTTCCAAAACCTCTTATATGGAAAAGACAAGTACAGGCAGTCCCCAATTATTGGATGGGGTGTGTGTGTGTCTCCCCATTCCTGACAGCATGAAAATACTTGAAAATCACAGATAACTGAAAATCAGTGATATTAGCACCGATCCCTGGTTATCAGCACATATCAGAGTTCTTAGGATTGTCATAACAATGACAGAGCCACAACCAGCCATCCACATCATGACATAAATGTGAACGTAGTCAATGAGGGGCCCAGTCATAAGTCTTAGTAGGGCAGCTGATACTGAAGAAGTCGGAGACCCCTAAAGAATGAAGTGCTATCTTGTAGGGCAAACAGGCCTTTGGCATTACATATCTTCATCCAAGAATTCTCCATCAGCATAATGGAGTCCTAAGAGGAGTCAAACTTAGCCCTCTTGAGGGTCTGAAACAAAATGGGCAGATAAAATAGATTATCTAGACAGCAACATGAGTAGCAACCTTGGAGTGTGGAGGCAATGGATTGCTTAAAGATGCTATAAGGTGTTTGCACAGCTCTCAACTGCAAGTAGCAGGGAAGGACAGCTACAAGAAACTTTGTCAATAGTGTATGTTTTTATTTTTATTCTTTTTTTAATTACATGTTTCCTCCTGTTTTTTTTACTTGAAGTGTATATTGAAGTACAAGTAATTTAGTATTTGGTATTTACAAGTCACCACATTTATGAGTATGAATTTAGCAACTAATTTTGCACAATGTACGTGTTATTATGTTTACTTAAGAGTTAAGTTGTTCTAATAAAATTATAAAGTTTCACAGCAAAACATGGTGTTTCCTTGAGCTGGGCGCTCTCCTCAATTCCTTTACCTTCCTGCACCATGTGGGCTTAAAGAAACCCCACATTTTGGTGCCCCGACCCCGTGAACACTCCCTCTAAGAAGATAAGTAAGTTGTGCAGTAAAGATAATGGAGAAGTTAAACAAGACAAGGACGACATGTCAAGGGTGGGTGACGAAAGCTTCCAAGGCTCTGAGTGACCTTCTGGAGTCTTCCACTACAACCATTAGTCAATTTGAGTACGCCATCAAGGAATACGACCAAAGACCAGCTAAGTTGGATAAAGTCCAAGAAGCAATGGAAATTGATGCAGCTGAAGAACTAGAAAAACTTTTGGACGAAGCCCATGAGTTTAGAACAAAAAGTGTGCAGCCTAGGATACCAGCTGAAGACCAGATAAGGAAGTTAGCAGCAGCAGCGGGTCCTGGTTCTAAAGCTGGCAGTATAAGTGGACAGTCTTCATCTCAAGAATCAGATGTCACCAATGTCAAGTTACCCAAGCTGGAACTGCCAAAGTTTAGTGGTGAAGTGACCCAATGGCAGTCCTTCTGGGATCAATATACTTCGCACATTGATGCAACAGACCTTCCAGTGATCAGTAAGTTCACCTATGTGCTGTCTTTGCTGGAGGGAAATGCCAAGAATGTAGTGAAGGGACTAGCCCATACCAATGCTAATTACCTGGTTGCCTGCAAACTACTGAAGAAACGCTACTACAAGCAACAGGACCACATTAATGTCAGCGGACCAAAGGGTGTAGCACAGCTGTGGAAATTACGAATGACATTCTAATACACATCCGCAGTTTGGAGGCGCTAGGCGTCACAGGAAAACAGTGTGAAGTGTTTCTTACACCCATCATCCTCTCTCGTTTGCCCAGTGAACTGCAGCTAGAGTGGGCCAGGGATGGTAATGGACATGAGAGTGATTTAGATTGGTTATTGACATTCTTAGACAAGGAAATTTCAAGATTAGAAAGGTCTGAAGCCTTTAACCCTTAAACGCCGAAGCGGTAAAAATCAAAAACTCCCCCGAATGCCGGAGCCGGTTTTGAGTGAGCGCGGAAGCGGAAAAAATAATTTTTTCAAAAAATCACAGCGCGCTTAGTTTCGAAGATTAAGAGTTCATTTTTGGCTCCTTATTTTGTCATTGCCTGACGTTTAGTATGCAATCATCAGAAATGAAAAATAATTTCATTATTCATATGTAAATAATGCGATATATGGTAGCGAAAAAAAAAAAAAAAAATTCATACATAATTGTATTAAAATCACGCTGCGCAAAAAACGGTAAAAGCTAACGAGTTTTTTTTTTTTTTGTATTGTACACTAAATTGCAATCATTTTGATATATAATACATTGTAAAACAATAAAAGCAACACCGGAAAAATATTATCACAAAATGATGTACGAATTCGTAACGCGCGGACGTAAAAAAATGTTTTTTTCACAAATTCACCGTAAATCTAAATATTGTTCTAGAGACTTCCAATTTGTTTCAAAATTAATACAAATGATTGAATATTACAATACTGTAAGAGTTTTAGCTTACAATTGCAGTTTTCGACCATTTCCGACGAGTTAAAAATGACCAAATGTCGAAATTTTTTTATAATTTTTTTTTATGCAATTATTTCGGAAATTAGAAAAGCTACCAACCTTCAAATTATTTTTCCTTTTATTCTACATGAAATGCGCACATTTTCATATATAAAACTCTGCAAATGCCTAATATGAAACAGAGCAAAATTTCCGAGAATGCGATGTACGCAATTCGGAGATTTATGGCGGAGAATCCGCGCGCGGGATGGGAAGGAAAGTTTTTTTTCATAAATTCACCATAAATCGAAATATTGTGCTAGACTTCCAATTTGTTGCAAAATGAAGGTAAATGATTGAATATTACTAAAATATAAAAGAGTTTTAGCTTACAATTGCGTTTTTGACCATTTCGGTAGAGTCAAAGTTGACCAAACGTGGTTTTTTTTCTATTTATCGTGATTTATATGCAAATATTTCAAAATGAGAAAAGCTACAACCTTCAATTATTTTTCGTTGTATTCTACATGAAATTGCGCACATTTTCATATATAAAACTTTATGTAACGGCTAATTTAAAATGGTGCAAACATTACCACAATCGGACGTATGATTTTTTCGGAAGTTACCGTGCGGACGTAAGGAAAATGTTATTTTTTTCATAAATTCACCATAAATCGAAATATTGTGCTAGAGACTTCCAATTTGTTACAAAATGAGGATAAAGGATTGAATATCTCAAATATAAGAGTTTTAGCTTACAATTGCGTTTTTCGACCATTTCGGTAGAGTCAAAATTGACCGAAGGTTGAAAATTTGTCACTTATCATTTTTTATATGAAAATATTTCAAAACTGATAAAAGCTACAACCATGGGTTGTTTTTAGTTGTATTATGCATGAAATTGCACACATTTCCATATATAAAACTTTATGTAACGGCTAATTTTAAAATGGTGCAAACATTACCACAACCGAATGTATGATTTTTTTCGGAAGTTACCGCGCGGACGTAAGGAAAAAGTTTTTTCATAAATTCACCATAAATCGAAATATTGTGCTAGAGACTTCCAATTTGTTGCAAAATTAAGGTAAATAGTTGAATATTACTACAATATAAGCGTTTTAGCTTACAATTGCGTTTTTCGACCATTTCGGTAGAGTCAAAGTTGACCGAAGGTTGAAATTTTGGCACATCGTTATTTATATGAAAATATCTCAAAACTGATAAAAGCTACAATCATGAGTATTTTTTTGTTGTATTCTAAATGAAATTGTGCACATTTTCATATATAATACTTCATGTAACGGATAATTCAAAACGGTGCAAAAATTATGTCAAAGTGACGAAATAATTTTTGAGATGTGTCACTGATACTTTTTAGTGCGATAAGAAAGAAATTCGCGCTTGCGCGCCTGCGTAACGATTGAAACAACGCCTTGATCCGTGAACTCCCAGCATCCCCCAAGGCGCGTGATTCAAAAGTTTTCGGCTGGTAGGCCTATAAGTATTTTTCCGCTAATTTTTAAAAAAACTTTTTTGAGTCGACGTATGGTACGTCCATTCGGCAATCGGGGGAGATTTTGACTCGACGTTTAATACGTCCATTCGGCGTTTAAGGGTTAAGGGAAAAAGTAGTAGTGAAGAAAAGAAAATTGAAAGTAAGAGTTCTAAAGACAAGGTGTACTCAGCCGCAGCCCTTCATGCTTCGTCCAAGCAAGAAAACATTATGTGCAGTTTCTGTAGCAAGAAACACAAATCAGAAAACTGTTTTGGTGTACTAAAATTGAGTGGAAAAGAGCGAGGTGAAAAAATAAAAAGTTTAGGCCTGTGTTTCAAATGTTTGAAGAGTGGACACATGTCAAGAGAGTGTAGAGCTCGTACAAGGTGGACAAAGTGTAACGGTGCCCACTCTACCTTAATGTGTGGCGTTAGGCTGGAAATGAACCTAAAGAAGGAAGAAAGTGAAGCAAAGGAAGGTGCTGTTGGCAGTGACAAGCCTGGTGATGTAGCACTTCTGACAGGGCAAGGTGGTAACTGTACCATTTTACAAACAGCCAAAGTTCAAGTGAGTGGTAGTGATGGTACTGTTGTCACTGCTCAGGTAATGTTTGATAATGGTGCAGACAGATCATATGTTAGTAGCAAATTTGTGAAGAATTGTAAACCACAGTGGATCACTAGTACACCTATGCCATACTCTAGTTTTGGGGGTCATAGTAGTGGAAAAAATTAACACAGAAATGTTTATGAGTTAAGTTGTGGGACTCTTGACAAGAAATTGGTACCTATCATTGCTGTGGAGATTCCCAGAATATGTCAGCCCTTGGTTAGGCCTGTTGTGCCAGATTCAGTGCTTTACTCTTTTTCTCATGTTGCATTAGCTGATGACTACCACCATGATTCTCCCATTGAGACTGATATACTGATTGGTCTAGATTTCTACTGGGCACTGAATTCTCCTGTAGATGCCTTCCAAACCATTCACACTTGTACGTATTCTGTACCACAATTATTGTGTATCTCCTCTGTTTCAGATTCAGATTTGTGTAAGTTTTGGGATCTGGAAACTGTAGGGGTTAAGCCTAGGGAACTTGTTGAAAGTTATAGTGAGACCAAAGTTTTCAAAGAATTTGAGAGTACTGTGAAGTTTGTGAATGGTCACTATGAGGTTGCACTGCCATGGAACGATTATTCTGCTAAAGAAAAACTTTTGAATAATGAAGTCATAGCCCATAAAAGGTTAAGTAAGCTAATGGTTAAGTTAGAACAAGATAAGGAGCTCAAGAAAGAGTATCAAAAAGTGTTTGATAGTTATGAGTCTGATCACATGATAGAAGAGGACATTTCAGGTGTGAATCCTGGGTACTATATGCCTCATCGTCCAGTAGTGAAGTTAAGCAGTTCAAGTACTAAGATAAGGCCAGTGTTTGATGCCTCGGCCTCTTGTTACAATGGTGTATCATTGAATGACTGTTTGTCCTCAGGCCCATCACTCAACCCTGACTTGGTTGAGATGCTCATTCGCTTTCGTCGCTGGCCCATTGCTGTTACAGCTGATATAAGAAAGGCATTTCTGCAAATTAGTGTACAAGAGAAAGACAGAGATGTTCATAGATTTTTGTGGCCAAGAGACGATGGTACAATATGGCACATGAGATTCACACGTGTACCCTTTGGTAACACAGCAGACCCATTTCTGTTAAATGCCGCTATCAAACATCATTTGGATAAGTATCCCCCCACTAGTGTAGTGCAAGATTTGAAGGCCAACATGTATACAGACAATTGGTTGAGTGGTGCAGATTTTGCTGTAGAAGCAGCTGATAAATCTTGTGAAGCCCGTAGCATTTTTGCTGTTGCTAGTTTGGACCTTACAAAGCTTGTGTCAAATAGTTTGCTGATTACTTCTCAGTTATGTGACAAGGTACCCTTTATAAATTCTGATGAACGTAATACAGTGAACCCCCCATATTCGCGTTCTCCGGATTCGCGGACTCACACATTCGCGGACTTCTCTCGGGAAAGTTTCCCTCCATTATTCGCGGAAAATTCGCGCATTCGCGGTATTTTTCTATGAGAAATATCCACAAATTCCTGGTTTTTGTTATCAATTTCATCATAAAATGCACTTTTTGTGATAAAACTATTTAAAAAACCAAGTATGAAAATTTTTAGTGGTTTTTCTTAAGTTTTAACTAACAAAATAGGCTGTTTTTAGCGTTTTAATAGGGGTTCCAAACATTCGCGGATTCTAACTATTCGCGGGGGGGTCTGGTACGCATCCCCCGCGAATACGGGGGGACCACTGTACTGTATTAGGCCTTAAGTGGTGTAACTCACAGGACAGTTTCTCCTTTGATGGCATAAACTCAGATTCTATTGTAGAAGTAGTCTCTACTAAGCAAAGCATCCTTAGTGTGATAGCTAAGATTTTTTTACCCTTTAGGATTAATTAGTCCATATGTTATGTATGGCAAGATAATTTTTCATGGACTCTGGAAACTGGGTCTGACTTGGGATCAAGAAATGCCATCAGAGTTGAAGCTTAAGTTTCAGAGATGACTCCTTAGTAGTCAACATTTTAAGAATTTTCAGATCGATGTTATTTTCCACAAAAGGCCTGGGAGAAGCTTAGTCATATGGAGCTACATGGGTTTGGTGATGCCTCTGAAAAGGGCTATGGGGCCTGTGTGTACCTGGGAGTACCTGTGGAGAACAGCTCATATAAGGTGTCATTAGTAGACTCTAAATCAAGAGTTGCACCCATAAAGACAATTACTCATAGGATCTCTTTTGTCTTCAAGATTAGTCAACTTTGTGAAGAATGGCCTTAACCTAGCTAACAGTGTTACAGTTAGGTGTTGGACAGATTCTACCATTGCTCTGTCATGGATTCAAGGAGCTATAACATTTTTGGAAAATTTGGAGTAACAATTATATAACTTATTTGCCTCAAGTTGTAAAAGGATTCAATAAATGTGATTTGTCTAAGGGTGACCTTGTGTTGATAAAAGAGGATAACATTCCTAGATTGAAGTGGCCTCTTGGGGTTATTGTAGATGTATTTAAAGGTAAAGATGGACTTGTAAGAAGTGTAAGGCTCAAAACTAAAATGGGAGAGATGACTATACCCATTCAAAGATTGTGTGATCTAGAAGTAGGTAGATCTGAAGATTTAATTACTGCTGATGCATCCTGTGATGATCTTGAAAGAGATGTGTGATAATCCTCAAATGCCCATGCATACTGTGAGTGATGATGATGTACTTCCTAGGTCTAAGTCTGGTAGAGTAATTAAGCCCCCTACTAAGTTAGATTTATAACGTCACTGTAAATCATGCAGTTGTGTATGTCAAGTAAAACTTAAAGTGATTGTTAGATTGTGAAACTACAGTACCAATTTTCATTGGGGATTTTTTCTGTCAAGTATAATTTAGATAAGGTCTAAGTTGTGCTCTTTAACCCTTAAACGCCGACTGGACGTATTTTACGTCAACATTTTTTGTCTCT
Organism: Macrobrachium nipponense; assembly: GCF_015104395.2. Taxonomy (NCBI): domain Eukaryota; kingdom Metazoa; phylum Arthropoda; class Malacostraca; order Decapoda; family Palaemonidae; genus Macrobrachium; species Macrobrachium nipponense. The sequence goes on from NC_061089.1 coordinate 5,195,844, forward strand.
CGGGTGCCGACTGGACGTATTTTACGTCGACATACAAAAGTTTTTTTAAAAATTTGCGGAAAAATACTTTTAGGCCTACCAGCCGAAAACTCTTGAATCACGCGCCTTGGGAGATGCTGGGAGTTCACGGATTAAGGTGTTGTTTTGTTTACAATCGTTACGCAGGCGCGCAGGCGCGAATTTCTTTCTTGCCGCACTAAAAAGTATCTGTGACACATCTCTGAAATTATTTCGTCACTTTGACATAATTTTTGTACCATTTTAAATTAGCCGTTACATGGAGTATTATATAGGAAAATGTGCGCATTTTTATGCAGAATACAACAAAAAAATACTCATGATTGTAGCTTTTATCAGTTTTGAGATATTTTCATATAAATAACGATGTGCCAAAATTTCAACCTTCGGTCAACTTTGACTCTACCGAATGGTCGAAAAAAAACGCAATTGTAAGCTCAAAACTCTCATATTTTAGTAATATTCAATCATTTACCTTCATTTTGCAACTAATTGGAAGTCTCTAGCACAATATTTCGATTTATGGTGAATTTATGAAAAAAATAACATTTTCTTTACGTCCGCGCGGTAACTCTTCCGAAAAAATCATATGTGCGATTGTGGTAATGTTTGCACCACTTTAAATTAGCCGTTACATAAAGTTTTATATATGAAAATGTGCGCAATTTCATGTAGAATACAACTAAAAATAATTGAAGGTTGTAGCTTTTCTCATTTTTGAAATATTTGCATATAAATCACGGTAAATAGAAAAAAAACCACATCGGTCAACTTTGACCCTACCGAAATGGTCGAAAAACGCAATTGTGAAGCTAAAACTCTTACAGTCTAGTAATATTCAGTCATTTATCTTCATCTTGAAACAAATTCGAAGTCTCTAGCACAATATTTAGATTTATGGTGAATTTAAAAAAAAAAACTTTCCTTCCCTCCGCGCGCGGATTCTCTGCCACAAATCTTCGAAATGCGTACATCCCATTCTCGGAATATTTGCTCAGTTTCATATTAGGCATTTCATAGAGTTTTATATATGAAAATGTGCGCAATATCATGTAGAATAAAACGAAAAATATTTGAGGTTGTAACTTTTCTAATTTTTTAAATAATTGCATATAAAAAAATATATAAAAAATTAGACATTCGGTCAACTTTAACTCGTCAGATATGGTCGAAAACTGCAATTGTAAGCTAATACTCTTACAGTATAGTAATATTCACTCATTTGTCTTCATTTTGAAAGAAACTGGAAGTCTCTAGGACAATATTTAGATTTATGGTGAATTTTTTTTTGCGCACAGCGCGATTTGAATACAATTATATATGAAATTTCGTTTTTGCGCTATCATATATCGCATTATTTATATATGATATGATAATTTTTTTCATTTCTGATGGTTGCATACTAAACTTCAGCCAATGAAAAAAAAGGAGCCAAAAATGAACTCTTAATCTTGAAAACTAAGCGCGCTGTGATTTTTTGAAAAAATGTTTATGTTATTATACAATTAAGTTTGTTCATACTTACCTGGCAGATATATATATAGCTGTATTTTCTGCAGTCCGACAGAATTTCAAAACTCGCGGCACACGCAGTGGGCGGCCAGTTGGTAGTACCCATTCCCGCCGCTGCTGGGAGGCGGATATCAGGAACCATTCCCATTTTCTATTCATATTTTATTATTGCCGCTGTCTCCTGAGGGGAGGAGGGCGGGCACTTTAATTATATATCTGCCAGGTAAGTATGAACAAACTTAATTGTATAATAACAATAACATTTTGTTCATGCCACTTACCTGACAGATATATATATAGCTGAATCCCACCTTCGGATGGTGGGAAGAGACAGAATAGGATTTTTTTAGGAAACTTAAATTAAGTAGATGATATACATCTTGGTTCCTCACCTGTTTGCAAAGTAGACTATGTGATTACTGTCACTTAAGGCTGCTTTTGCTTAAATCAGAGTTGCCAGCCAGGTGGAGACCTGTAGTGCTGGTGCGCTCTGGATGATCTGTCAACGGGTACGAGACCTCAACATGACAAGACCATCGAGGCCATACATATGAGGGCAACGAAGCAACTGACCACCACCTGACCAACTATTCACAAAAACCCCTTAAAACTAACTAAAGGATGGGAGATCTTCACATAAGACTCACCACAACCTAAAAACACAACAACAAAACTAACCTAATCCTAACTAAGGGATAGGGAAAGAGCTACTTCCGGACCCCAAGACTGTGTCCGCAGATACATATGGCCCCAGTGGCATTACAATCGTCATAAATCGTTCTCACATCCCTTAGGTAATGTGAGGCGAAGACGGAGTTACTCCTCCAAAAGGTGCAATCAAGAATGTCCTTGATTGACATGTTCTTTTGGAAGGCAAGAGAGGTAGCGACAGCTCGAACTTCGTGCGCTTTCACTCGTAAGAGGCTCAAATCAGTCTTCTGGAAAGATGAATGAGCCTCCTTAATGACGTCCCTTAGAAAGAAAGCAACAGCATTCTTCGATAAAGGTAACTCTGGTCTCTTCACAGAGCACCAGAGATTACCTGAGGGACCTCTTACCTCTTTTGTTCTATGTACATAGAACTTGAGAGCCCTGACCGGGCACAGGACTCTCTCTGGTTCTTGGCCCACCAGACTTGACATACCCTTGATCTCGAAAGTCTTCGGCCAAGGGTTCGAAGGATTTTCATTCTTCGCCAAGAAAGTTGGGTTCAACGAGCAGACAGCATTGTCTCCTTTGAATCCCATTAACTTACTAAACGCTTGAATTTCACTAACTCTCTTAGCCGTCGCAAGAGAAGTTAGGAAAAGAGCCTTCCTTGTCAAGTTTCGAAGAGACGCTGCCTGAAGCAGTCGAAAGGGCTTGACATAAGGAATTTAAGAACCACGTCAAGGTTCCATGACGGAGGTCTCATTTGAGGAACAACCTTCGAAGTCTCGAAAGACTTTAAAAGGTCATGAATGTCCTTGTTGTCAGACAGGTCAAGGCCTCTGTGCCTAAAAACCGCTGACAACATGCTTTTATATCCCTTGATGGTAGGGACCGCTAATTTCTGCACATTCCTGAGAAAGAGCAGAAAATCAGCTATCTGGTTCACAGAGGTCGAGGAAGAGGAAACTCCCTCCTTTTTACACCATGCCCTGAAGGAAGCCCACTTCGATTGGTAAACAGCTCTTGTGGAAGCACGTCTTGCATGTGAGATTGCTCTCGCAGCTGCTTTCGAAAAACCTCTCGCTCTGGCCAACTTTTCGATAGTCTGAACGCAGTCAGACCCAGAGCGGAGAGGTTTTGGTGAAACCTTTCGAAGTGAGGCTGTTTGAGTAGATCTTTCCTCCAGGGCAATGTCCTTGGAAAGTCTACAAGGAAAGACATGACCTCTGTGAACCATTCTCTCGCTGGCCACACGGAGCGATCAGGGTCAACCTCGTCCTTCTGAGGCCGCAAACTTCCTCATGACTTCCCCCAAAATCTTGAATGGTGGGAAGGCGTACAGGTCTAGACCCGTCCAATTCCAAAGCAACGCGTCTACCGCGATTGCTTCTGGATCCAGGACCGGGGAGCAATAAAGAGGAAGTCTCTTGGTCCTGACGTCGCGGAATAAGTCGACCAGTGGACGTCCCCACAACGTCCAAAGGTCTCGACAAACGTCTTCGTTCAAGGTCCATTCCGTCGGTAGGATTTGTTCCCGACGACTGAGAAGATCTGCCCTGACGTTTTGCACTCCTGCAATGAATCTCGTCAGGATAGTCACATTTCTTATCTTTGCCCACAGCAGAATCTCTCTCGCTAGGGAAAACAACGTTCTGGAGTGTGTTCCTCCCTGATTTTTTAAATAAGCGAGTGCTGTGGTATTGTCCGAGTTTACCTGAACAATCTTGTTCTTCAAACTCCTTTCGAAGAACTGCAGGGACAGAAATTACTGCTGGCCAGTTCTTTGACATTTATATGCCAGGCTACCTGTTCCCCTCTCCAGGAGCCTGACACTTCCTTCCCTCCTAGTGTTGCTCCCCAGCCCGTGATGGAAGCGTCGGAGAACAACACTAGGTCGGGGCTCAGAAGACTTAGGGACAGCCCTCCTGAAGCTTCTGAGGGTCCAACCACCATCTTAGATGGTTCTTTATCGGAATTGATATTCTCAATATGGCATTGAGATCGTCCTTGGCCTTCCACTCGTCCGCAAGGAAAAATTGGAGAGGCCTGAGGTGCAGTCTTCCCAAGGAAACAAACCTTTCTAGCGAGGAAATGGTTCCCAGCAGACTCATCCATTCCCTCGCCGAGCAAGTCTCTTTCCCTAGGAAGGCTGAGATCTTTTCTAAGCCTAGCCGCCGACATTCCTGGGACGGAAACGCTCGAAAAGCCACTGAATCCATCTGAATCCCCAGATACACGATGGACTGTGTTGGGGTCAGATGCGACTTTTCGAGGTTGACCAGAAGTCCCAGGGACTTTGCTAGGGCTAAAGTGAACTGCAGTCCTTCAGACACTTCTCTCTCGACGACGCTCGATCAGCCAGTCGTCGAGGTACAGGGAAACTCTTATCCCCGAAGAGTGTAGGCCACCTCGCCACGTTCTTCATGACTACAGTGAACACCATTGGAGCCGTGGTCAGGCCGAAACACATAGCTCTGAACTGCCACACTTTTTTTGTCTAAGACAAACCTTAGATACTTTCTGAAAGAGGTGGATCGGGATGTGAAAGTACGCGTCCTGCAAGTCTAAGGACACCATCCAGTCGCCCGGTCTCAAGGCTCCCAGAACAGAATGAGGCGTTTCCATCGTGAATTTGGTCTTTTCCACGAAAGATTGAGCCTGCTTACATCTAGACTGGATGCCAACCATGACGACTGCTTCGGTACTAGGAAAATCCAAAGTAAAAAAAACCTGGGGACCCCAGGTCCGCGACTTGTTCCACCGCTCTTTTGTTGATCATTTGTTGAAGGAGATCGAATAATACTTTCTTCTTCTCTCCCTGATAGGATGGAGAAAGGTCTCTGGGAGTCGTAGAAAAGAGGAGGAAGATCTAAAAAGGGGATCTTGTACCCCTGCTCACGATCTTGAGGGACCAAGAGTCCGTGTCCCTCTCTCTCCACGCTCCCGCAAAAAACTTCAGTCTGGCTCCGACTGGTGTCTGAAGGACATGCTTCTCACTTGGAAGGCTTTGACTTAAAAGAAGCTCTTCCTCGTGAAAACCCTCTCCCTCGAGGAGCTGCTCTCGAGGGGGGAGCCCCACGAAAGGGCTTAACTTTCTTCGGCGGTCGAACCGCAGCTGAAGAGGTTTTGAAGGCACGGCCGAACGTCTTGTAGACTGGGCCAAAGGTCCTGAGTTGCCATTCAATCCTTGCAAACTGTTAGTCAGGTCCTTACAAAAGTCTGGGGGAAGAGATGGTTCGAAAGAGGAGAAAACAGCAAATCCGCTTTCTGAGCAGGAGGCTTTACCGAACGAGCTGTGAAATTGCACAGCAAAGCTCTCTTTTTCAATAAAGCCATTCCAAAATGAGAGACGATCTCCTCCGAACCATCCCTGACGGCTTTGTCCATACATGCTAACACGCTGGACAGCTCCCCCAGACTGAGAGATTCTGGGCTTCTCGCTTGCAGATCCAGAACTCCCAAACACCAGTCAAGGAAGTTGAACACTTCAAGCGTCCTGAGCAGACCCTTCAAATGATGGTCCGTCTCCGTAGAGGTCCAGGTTACTTTAGCAGAGGATAAAAGAGACCTCCTCTGCGAATCCACTAAGCTGGAGAAATCTCCTTGAGCTGAAGAAGGGATACGAACTCCTACTTCATCTTTGGTTCTATACCAAATGCCCCCTTTTCCGCTGAGTCTAGCTGGAGGCAGGGCGAAAGTCGTCTTGCCTTGATCTCTCCTTCGTACCATCCAATCTTGGAGTTTCTTAAAGGCACGTTTAGTGGAGAGAGAAGTTTTCATCTCCACAAACTCCGGGGTTTTTCCAGTTTTAGATGAAAGAAAAAACTGCGAAGCCGGAGGAGACTTGGGAGCTGCAGGCTGAAACTTGTCTTCGAAAGAAGAACGCAACAGCCGCACGAGGACTTTGTAGTCTGAGATTGAAGGGGCCGCAGAAGGTTCCTCTTCAACCGAGTCAGCCGAACTACTCAGCTCTCCTTCTTCTCTAAACGGAAGAGGAGACCGTCTGTCCGGAGAGGGCGTCCTAATGTCGGGTCTTGGCTTAATCAGAGGACCCCTATCCTTGCTAGAGGAAGCCTTATTTCGGCTGTCTTCTCTATGACGCTTACTACTTGAAGAAGGTAGAGCGTCCTGACGAGGACGAGCGTCCTTAGCGCCATCCGAGGCAGCCTCACTTGCCAGAGAAGCGTCCTTACGTTTTCTCAAATGAAAGGGAAGACCTTTTCGCTGGAATACGTGCCTGTGCGCGCAAACTAGCGTCTTGGGTACGACTTCTTGGTCGGAATCCCCAAAACGCGTCTTGAAAAGAGCCCACCGAACGTCCTGGCGAGCTTCCTGCCAAGCGTCTCCCCCGGCGAGCGTCCTGCGACGCGTCCTGGCGAGCGTCCTGTTTAGCGTCTGGTGTTTAGCTTGTCCTGGCGAAAGAACTCCTGCCTAGCGGGGGGGGGGGTCCTGCAAGCGTCCATGCCAAGCGTCCTGCCGAGCGTCCTGACAAGCGTCCTGTCGAGCGTCCTGCCGAACGTCCTGCCAAGCGTGCTGCCAAGCGTCCTGCCTAGCGTCCTGCCTAGCGTCCTGACGAGCGTCCTGTCGAACGTCGTGCTGAGCGTCCTCCTCAAAAGCGTCTTGACGCAACGTCCTTCTAGAGGACGAACGAGATCGGCGAATCGCCGAAGGAGAAGCGATCGGCGAACGAGACGAAGTAGGAGAGGGAGAAGGAGACTGCTTCGTCCTCTTGACGGGCAGTCTAAGGTCCTTCCTCCGCTTAGGCTCGACTGCTGCTGGGCGAGTCCTCTGAGCCATAAGCGTCGATAGCTGGTCCTGAAGGGACAAAAGAATGTTCTTCGTTGGGGAAGAACGAACAGAGGAAGCAGGACTGATCCTGCGAGAAGATGCGGGGCGAGGGGACGCCTCCTTCCTTCTCACAGGTACAGCTACCTGTTCTTCAGGTAGACGCGCCTGTGCACGCAACCCAGCGTCCTCATCGGAGGAGATCTTACCCCTTTTCTGAGGCGGAAAAGCGTCATACGCATCCTCCGACGAAAGCGGCGATACAGGACGTGAAGCGTCTCAACACGAAACGTCCTTTCAGAGGACGAGAGTCTCTCCGAGCGCTCCACCCCTTGCGCGGGGAGGACGCTTCGGAGGACGAAAAGCACTCTTTCAGGACGCGCGCTCGTGCGCGCTCCTTGGCAGCCTGGACTTTGCTAACAAGGCCTGCCGAAGGGACGCCAGATCGGTGGGAAGCCCCCGTAACCCTCTTGCGGTTCTTTCGACAATACCTACTCCCTGAGTCTTGGGAGTCTGATAGAGGTCTAGGCCTAGAGCATTATGGGGCTGATCTGACGCCCCCTCCACAACACTAGGGGCACGATCACACATTGCACCGAGCCAGTTTCTAAGGGCTTTCACTTTGGTCTCCAGAGTGCGAAGAGACTCCAAAATCAGAGAGAGAGCATTCGCTTCTCCGACACAGAATCAGAGCCCGAAGGCAACACAGGTTTAGGGGTTGCAAACTCTACAGGTGTTAATGCAGGAGAGATGTTAGCCTTACCTTTGGTAGAATCACTCCTGGAGGAAGACCTCCTGATCCTATCACGCTCCAATTTAAGGCGATAGGACTCATATACTCTCCAATCATCATCGGTCAATCTCTCACATTCATTGCACCGATTATCAACCAAACAATTATGCCCCCACAAACTCATACATACTGTGTGGGGGTCTACCGATGCTTTCGGTAGCCTCACCTTACAATCAGTCCTCACACACACTCTGAAACTCACAGCACTTGATCAGACATATCTTTATAGAAAAGCCAATCCAAAATCAAAAACGGTCCACTATCGCGCATGCCAATTCAACAATCCAATTCAATACCAAAAAAACCAATCAGATACTTAAAATAAGCGAGTCAAATTCCAAAAAATCCTGAGCAGAGGTCTGTAAACAGTTGTTTACCGACCGGCGACAGAAAAAAATATGAATAGAAAATGGGAATGGTTCCTGATATCGCCTCCCAGCGGCGGGAATGGGTACTACCACCTTGGCCGCCCACTGCGTGTGCCGCGAGTTTTGAAATTCTGTCGGACTTCAGAAATACAGCTATATATATATCTGTCAGGTAAGTGGCATGAACAAAATATTTTTTCCGCTTCCGCGCTCACTCTGAAACACCTCCGGCACATGGGAGACAATTTTATTTTACCGCTTCAGTGTTTAAGGGTTAATAAGTGGCTTCGTCCCCTATTGCCAGGAGGATGTTGAATTTAGAAAGGTGGTTTTCTGCATATTTACTCGAGAGAAGTTTTCTTATAGTGTACCTGAAATAGCACTGCCATTTTCTTTCATACACTCAGGTTCCAATGTTTTTTTTTTTATTAAATGTTTCCTCCTGTTTTTCTTACTTGAAGTGTATATTGAAGTACAAGTAATTCAGTATTTGGTGTTTACAAGTCAACACATTTATGAGTATGAATTTAGCAACTAATTTTGCACAATGTACGTGTTATTATGTTTACTTAAGAGTTAAGTTGTTCTAATAAAATTAGAGTTTCAGAGCAAAACATGGTGTTTCCTTGAGCTGGGCGCTCTCTCCTCAATTCCTTTACCTTCCTGCACGATGTGGGCTTAAAGAAACCCTCACACATACTACTAGGATGCTTTACAAAGCAAGAAGGCCCTTCCAAGTTAAGATGAAACTTAGAAGCAATGGCTGTAGGCTCAGGAAACAGGAAAACTTATGCCATAACTTGAGGATATTCTTCGATCTTACAGGAACTGGATGGAAGCAATTAGGCAAGAGAAACTATCAAATGTTGGGTGAAACTTGAAAGGCCAAAACAGTGGATTCATAAGAAACAATGGTAAGAGATGCTCCAACAATGACCCTGCAGTCAGAGGCATCATGGGAAAGACAAGAGCCACAGGTGAAGCAGGAACATGAGAAAATAGATACCAAAGTAACAACCGTACTTGTGGAGAGAACAAGAGCAAAGCTATTCCGGTCCATATGGGAACTGAGGCCATACACAACAGAGCTGGATGAACAGCCAAGGCTGAGATTGCTACAAAGCTTGAGATCACAGGTTCATACCTATAAGGTGGAAGAGCTGAGTAACTGGAAGCAGTAAAAGACTCATGATATTTGGATATATGGAGGCAAAATGCCCAAGTCTGAACTGAAGATATCAGATATGCTGAAGAAGTTGAGGCCACAAGAACAATTCAATATTACTAGGAAAGGCAGCAACAGGAGAATGAACACAAAAAGGAACTACATCACCAGGCAGAGAAATAACAGAAGCAGTGGCTCACTCTTGAACCTTCAAGTTGATGACTGCAAGGCATCATGCCTAAAAACAAATGACTCTGCAAAGATGTCCTCACACACCTCCCCAAAGGGGAGAAGGATGAAGAAGATTCAAACTTGAGCAAGTTACATAAAGGCAGGAGAAACAGGAACAATAGATGACAGACCTGGTAGATCCTTGCCAGGGGTAGTTGAAATGCCTTCAGTTAGGGGAACATCAATGGAGACAAGTACTAAAGAAAAAAATTAAAGCAGAAACGCATGGTCTAATACCACAGCAAGATCTAGCAGCAGTGGCACATGGTGACATGGTGGAGAAGAAAATCTTATCTAAAGATATGCTGGCTTGACAAGCTAAACATGATATTGTTATGATACAATAAAGTTTTATACATACTTACCTGGCAGATATATACTTAGCTATTTGACTCCGTCGTCCGACAGAAATTCGAATTTTGCGCACACGCTACCGGTAGGTCAGGTGATCTACTTACCTGCCGCTGGGTGGCAGGACTAGGAACCATTCCCATGTTCTATCATATTTTTTCTATACCGCCTGTCTCCTGAGGGGAGGTAGGGTGGGCCCTTAAACGTATATATCTGCCAGGTAAGTATGTATAAAACTTTATTGTATCATAACAATATCATTTTTATACATTCAACTTACCTGTCAGATATATACTTAGCTGATTCACACCATTGGAGGTGGGACAGAGACAGCTAAATATAGAATCAAACAGGAATCACAACTATCGTTGTAGGTAATAAATAAATAAAACCTTGGTTCCTACCTGTTTAGACTGAAGACTTCATGAAGACAATCCAGGAGTCTAGTCAGTCTCAAGAGCCTCAGCGAGATATTGATCTATGGCTAAGAGTTCTTGTGGTTCTGCCAAAGGGGTCTTACCAGCTTACTTGGCAGATCCTGGAAGGACTATGTCAATGGGTGCTTATCCACTTACTTGACAAGACCTATACAAGGAGCACAACATCGATCCCGATCACCTCAACCTATCCATGTTAGTTCTAAGATTGCAAGAAGTTATCCCCTAACTTCTTGCTAACAACCACAAACTCGAATCACAAACATTCGTACACTAAAGTACAAAAATGAAAATAAATTAAAAAAAAAATTTTTTTTACAATCTAGCAGTAAGACGTCTCTTGATTCCCACTGATCCAAGCTAGGATGCCCGTGCGCCACCAAGCATACTAATCAGCAGAAAAAACCAACAACTCGTCTCACAAGGTAGGAGCCTATGTACTATCAAAAAATTAGAAACAAATACAAATTTTTCTAAGGATCGTTAGTGTTCCCAGCCCCAGCACTGTATCGGCTGATACAAAAGGACCAAAGGAAGAGAGAAACACTTTTCATATGTTACTTTAACGTCCTTAAGGTAGTGCGATGCGAACACTGAATTACACCTCCAGTAAGTCGCATCCACAATGTCTTTTAAAGACATGTTCTTCTGAAAAGCTAATGAAGTGGCCACCGCTCTAACCTCATGAGCCTTCACTCGGAGAGTCCTGAAAGAGTCTTCAGTGCAGTTATTATGAGCATCCGTAATAATGCTCCTAACAAAAAATGCTAATGCATTTTTTGACATGGGTCTACTAGGATCCCGAACTGCGCACCACAGGCTTTGTTTACATCCGTTGAGTTCATTCTTCTTCTTTAAATAGAACTTCAGAGCTCTAACCGGACATAAAGATCTTTCTAATTCCTCTATTACTAGATTTGAAAGTCCTTTAACTTCAAAACTCTTGGCCAGGGTTTTGAAGGGTTCTCGTTCTTGGCCAGAAACAGAGTCTGGAAAGAACAAATTGCCGCATCACTCTTAAATCCTACTCGAGAATCTAGAGCGTGTATTTCACTAATTCTCTTCGCAGTCGCTAACGACAACAAGAAAATACATTTTCTCGTTAGATCTCTAAACGACGCGTTGAGAGGAGGTTCAAATCTACTTGATGATAGAAATTTCAAAACCACATCTAAGTTCCAGTTCGGAGTACGAGGAGAAAAGGTTTTAGAGGTTTCAAAAGATCTAATAAGGTCGTGGAGATCTTTATCTTCTGCTATTTTCAAACCTCTGTTTCGAAACACGGCAGAAAGCATACTCCGATATCCTTTAATGGTAGAAACTGATAATTTTGATTCTTCCCTAAGGAAAATCAAGAAATCAGCAATGTTGGTCACAGAGGTATCGGAGGAGGACAGTTTATTCTTCTTACAACATCTTCTAAAAACATCCCATTTTGATTGGTAGACCCGAATAGTTGAAGATCTCCGGGCCCTAGCAATTGCTTTTGAAGCTTTGCTTGAAAAGCCTCTCGCTCTGACAAGTCTTTCGATAGTCGAAAGGCAGTCAGAGCGAGAGCGGGGAGTAGGTTATAATTTTTGGATGGAATCACACCATCCCTCGAAATGGGGTTTGGTTTTGAGAAGATTCGCTCCTGTGTGGAAGAGATCTTGGGAAGTCCACCACCGTCCATCCTGTACCTCTGTGAACCAATCTTGAGACGGCCAAAAGGGAGCGATGAGTGTTAGGTCTCGCCCTCTTGAAGCCGCAAATTTTCTTAAAACCACTCCTAACATTTTGAAGGGGGGAAAGGCGTAGGCATCTAGGCCTGACCAGTCCAGCAGCATGGCATCCACCGCTATCGCTCTCGGGTCTTCCACTAAGGAGCAAAAGTTCTCTATCCTTCTGGATAGGTAGGTGGCAAATAGGTCTATATGCGGACTGCCCCACAGGGACCACAGAGCTTGATACACCTGAATGTGAAGGGTCCATTCTGTGGGGAGAACTTGGTTTAACCTGCTTAGCCTGTCTGCTCTGATGTTCTTCTCTCCTTTCACGAATCTTGTGAGGAGAGTCACCTTCTTTTCTTTTGTCCAATACAACAGCTCTTTTGTTATCTGGAACAGAGAAAGAGAGCGAGTTCCCCCTTGTTTCTTGATATAGGCCAACGCTGTGGTGTTGTCCGAGTTGACCTGTACCACTTGACCTAAAACTTCTGTCTCGAAGGCTTTTAGGGCTAGAAGAACGGCATAAAGTTCTTTGGAGTTTATATGCCAGTCTTGCTGATCCTTCCTCCATTGGCCTGATACTTCTTTTGTCCCTAGAGTCGCTCCCCATCCCTTCTCTGAAGCGTCTGAGAACAAGATTAGGTTTGGGTTCCGAACCTCTAGAGACAAGCCCTCGTTCTTTACCAAGGGAAAAATCCACCACTTCAGATGATTCTTTACTTCCAGAGGAATTCTGAAAGTGTCTGAGAGTTGCCCGTTCTTCCAACTCCAAATTCTTCTTAGGAAGAATTGAAGAGGGCGTAGGTGGAGTCTTCCTAGCGAAATGAACTGTTCTAGTGAGGAAAGGGTTCCCAGAAGACTTAACCACTCCCTCACTGAACTCCGTTCTTTCTCTAGGAAGCTCGAGATTTTCTGTAATCCCCGAGCAATCCTTTCCTGGGATGGAAAAGCCCGAAAACCCCGAGAATCCATCCGAATCCCCAAATAGACTAAGTTCTGACTGGGGATCATCTGAGATTTCTCGAGGTTCACGAGTAATCCTAACGTCTTTGCTAGGTTCAAAGTAGTCTGTAGGTCCTCCAAACATAGTTTCTCCGACTTGGCCCGGATTAGCCAATCGTCGAGATACATTGAGATGTTTATCCCTTCTAAATGAAGCCATTTGGCCACGTTCCTCATCAGATACGTAAATACCTGAGGAGCGGTTGATAGGCCGAAGCACAAGGCCCTGAACTGGAAGATTTGTCCTTGTACAACAAATCTTAGATATTTTCTTGACGATGGGTGAATCGGAACATGAAAGTAAGCATCCTGAAGGTCCAGGGATACCATCCAATCTCCCTGACGTAGGGATGACAGAACCGAAGCTGAAGTCTCCATGGAGAACTTCTTTTTCTCCACGTACCGGTTCAGGATGCTTACATCTAGAATGGGTCTCCATCCCCCCGAAGCCTTTGGAACCAAGAAAAGGCGGTTGTAAAACCCAGGGGAGAATGGATCCTGCACTAGCTCTATTGCATTCTTGTCCCTCATCGACACCACCATCTGAAGGAGAGTCTCTCTCAGTCCAGGGTCCTTGTAACTCGTCGACAAATCCTTCGGAGATGTTGCTAAAGGAGGTCTGTCTACGAAGGGAATGATGTAACCCTTCTGTAGGACAGACAGAGTCCAGGGATCTGCTTCTCTTACGGACCAGGCCTCCACAAAGTATTGAAGTCTGGCCCCTACCTGTGCTTGGAGGACATGGCTGCTACTTGCTCTTTTTAAAAGAGCGGAAGGAAGACCTCCCTCGCTTGTCGAAGGGCTTTCTCTTCGAAGTTGATCGAGTCGAGGGGGCTCCACGAAAGGGCACCACTGGAGTACGAGCCACCTTCTTCTGAGTCGGAACTGCAGGTCTAATCTTCTTTGTAGATTGCATTAGAAGGTCCTGCGTAGCCTTTTCTGACAGGGATCTCGAAACATCCTTCACTAACGATGAAGGAAACACATGTTCTGACAGAGGTGCGAAAAGTAGAGCGGACCTCTGAGAAGGAGAAACTCCTTTCGTCAGAAAGGAACTGTAAAGAGATCTTTTCTTTAAAACTCCAGATCCAAACAGTGCCACCAACTCACCAGAACCATCTTGCACAGCCTTATCCATGCAAGATAGGACACTGCAAAGTTTCTGGATCAAGAAAATCTGGCTCACTCGTCTTCTTAGCCAGCATCCCAAGAGACCAATCCAAGAAGTTGAACACCTCTAAGACGTGAAAAATTCCCTTAACGTGCTGATCTAATTCCGACATACTCCAGGACGCCTTTGCTGAATTGAGAGACTGTCTTCTCACAGACTCTACAAGACTCGAGAAATCTGAATCTGCAGACGAGGGGAGCATCAATCCCATAGCCTCTTCCGTCTTATACCAAATGCCTCTCTTCCCTGTCAGCTTGGAGGGAGGAGAGCAATAAACAGTTCTCAGTGCTTCCTTTTTAGATAAAAGCCAAGAATCCAAAGACTGGAGGGCTTTTCTCATTGAGATCGCAGGCTTCATCTTTAAGAAAGCCGAGGATTTCGGGGTTTTTGTGCTCGAAAACAGAGATCTCGGAGAAGGAGGAGCCGCAGGACTAAGAGAATCCCCAAACTCCTCAAGAAGTAACGAGGCTAAAACTTTATAATTGGAAAGTCCCTCGTTGGTCGAAACTTCTTCTTCAGAAACCTCTTCAAGGTCAAGGTTAGAAGGAGATCGCTCTTTCCTGATCGATTCTCTATCGAGAGAAGTCGCTCTAGGAGAATTGTTTCTAGTAGGTGAAGGACTATGAACAATAACGTCCCCACAACTAGTAGAAGCCTCGCGTCTTGATGACGCCTCGCGTCTGGGAGGCGTCACGCTTAAGGCTGGCGTCTTGCGCCTTGCAGCGCCCTCGCGCTTACCTGGCGCCTCTCTCCTGGGAGGCGTCACGCTTCTGGTTGACGTCACCGGGCCTGGAGCGGTTACGCGCCTGGCGGTCCTCGCCGCCTGGAGGCGTCGCGGCGCCTGCCTGACTTCCTCTCTCCTGAGAGGCGTCACGCTTCTGGTTGACGTCTCGCGCCTCGTAGCGTCCTGGCGGTTGCCTGGCGCCTTGTTCCTGGGAGGCGTCATGCTTCTGGCTGGCGTCACCCGCTTTGGAGCGTCCTCGCGCTTGCCTGGCGCCTCTCTCCTGAGAGGCGTCACGCTTTTGGTTGACGTCTCGCGCCTCGTAGCGTCCTGGCGCTTGCCTGGCGCCTCGCTCCTGGGAGGCATCCTGCTTCTGGTTGGCGTCACACGCCTGTCTCGAAACTCGCGTCTTCTTGGTGCCTCGATCAAACTGGCGTCACGCGTCTGGTTGACGTCTCGCGCTCGGAATGCTCGACGCGCCTGACTGGCGACTCGCGTCTGGAAAGCGCTTCACGTCTGGCTGGCGCTTCACGCTTGGCTGACGCTTCGCGTCTAGTAAACTCGACGCTCTTGTCTGGCGTCTCACGCCTGGAAGGCTCTACGCGTTTCGTTGGCGTCTCGTGCCTGTCTGGCGCTTCATGATGAACAGGAGTAACTTTCCTGTCTGGCGCCCTTGCGTTTTGACAGGAGAACAACGGATCTTGCTCGGCCTATGCAAGGCTGATGAATCCGATTCCAAATCGGAGGATGACAAATTTAAATGGAGAGTCTGAACCCTCGACACGCTAGACTTCTTAATAGGCAGGAAATCGTCTTTCCTTCTGGGAAGGTCTCTTGACAGAACTCCCACCAGAGAAGTGATGGAATCCTGCATAGTGCGAAGGATTCTGTTAGTTTCTTCATTATCGTCTACCCTAGGTTGTTTAATTACTGAATGGTCCTCCTCTTGAAAACGCTCAGGACTCGAAGTAATCCTGGGTTCATCCAAACGTCTTTTCAGGGGGTGAGAAAGATCCGCCGATCTCCAACCTCTTTTAGGTGAAGAATTCTCCGAAGAGGAGAAACACTCACGCAACGAACGCTTTTTTCTGTAGCATTCTCTGGCATTCTGTGGCGATACAGAAAATGACGAAGGGACGTCTGACTGTTGGGATCCTCCACAACCTCCTTACGGCTTTCGACATTCCTTCTCCTCTGGGCTTGGGAGCTTGAAAGAGGTCTAGGCCTGGGAGCGTTGTGGAGACAATCAAACGCCCCCTCCACAGCACTGGGGACACTTATATCACTATCCACAGCACTATAATCACACTGCTTACCTTCAATGGCCGCCATTTTGGTTTCCATTTTCCGAAGGGCGGCTTTAAGATTCGCAATCTCAGATGCCGAATCTGTGGGTTCTAATAAAGGAGCAGGTACATTAGATGGGGCAGTAAAAGGAGAAGAGGTATAATATTACTGATAACCCTGCATTTCTTGCAAATAGTATGAGGGATCAAGCGATGCCTTCGGCATCCTAACTTTACAACCCACATTCACACACATTCTCACCACACTTCCAGAATCAGACATCATGTTGAACAATCCAAATCAAATTCCAAAAACGGTCCACAATCGCGTATGCCAGTACAATCAATGTAAATACGTCACCGAGAAGTCCAAACGAAGATCAATTGCGATGCAAAATACGAATCTAGCCGGAGATACCCACAACGATGTTGCCAGTATGGCCGACAGAAAAAATATGATAGAACATGGGAATGGTTCCTAGTCCTGCCACCCAGCAGCAGGTAAGTAGATCACCTGACCTACCGGTAGCGTGTGCGCGAAATTCGAATTTCTGTCGGACGACGGAGTCAAATAGCTAAGTATATATCTGACAGGTAAGTTGAATGTATAAAAACAAAGAATTTTCAGCCAAGGAGGAAGCATATCACTATTAGATATAATGTCACCCCAAACAATACTATCACTCTTTAGATCAATCCTTGCAAACCAAGGTCACCATTATATGATAGAGGCAAACAGGAAGCGAATGGCTGAAAAAAAAATTACAATACAAAATAATGAACCTTGATCAGGAAAAGGCCATAAAAGATACAAAGGTAAAACTTCTGTCTGCAAATTACATGAACATAAAAAAAGGAACTGAAACAACATTCTTTTATACCAATAACATTTCTAGATATGTTTATCATAAAATGGCCCAAAATAGTGTATATCAGACTTGATCCAATATAGAATCATTCATAGAATGACATTTTTACGTAGAATCATTCATAGAATGACATTTTTACAAGTCTTTTTTGTTCACAGTGCCATAAAAGTGACGAAAAAATTTGTCTGTGACCCAATCTATACATTCTTTTATATTACTAACGTTTCTAGATGTCTTTATTCACACATAAAATTGTTGAAAACAGTTCATAGCTCACTTGGACCTATCCTGAATTATTCATGTTGACTTTTTTACAGTTCTTTTTTAACGATTTGTGGTTCACAGTATCATACAAGCAAAAACAAAATTGTAAATAAACCCATCTAAAAATTTTCTTTAGCATTATTGCTTCAGGATACGTTTATTTAGGTATAAAACAATTGAAAACTGTTAATAATTAAATTCGATAATTCCAGGAAATTTGGCAGTTGGTGCACCCCTTCAAGGCAATTTTATGACATAAGTTTGTATATTATCAAAAGTAGTTTCAACAAAATGCTTTTTGACAAAATAAACAAAATATATGCATATATTACCTATTAAAAGAACAGGACTTTCAGCCATCTGAGCATTCTTGACTGCTGTAACAGTGTTGGTAAGCCCAGGACCAGCAGTTACTGCAGCAACACCAACTGTGCCAGACATACGGGCTACAGCATCTGCTGCAAATACTGCTGCCACCTGTTAACAAACAAAAAAATGACATATAACAAAAACTTGTTCTATTGTGAATAAAGAAATAGTAAAGCTTTTCATCATCTCTATGAGTGTTTTTTTCCTCATATTTGAGGGAATAGGCAACAAAGGAAAAGGATATCTACTACATCAAAATGTAATCCACAGCAGAGAATTCATTTTTCTCCGAATAAAATATCTCTTCTAACTTTCAGAATAATTTACAGCAACTTCACCAGAACTCTGGATTGACATACAAAACTGGATTACAGTATTCTCTGAAGCATTCTAAGTTAACAAGTCCTGATCTCACTACAGAAGGGTTTGAACACAGCCTTTGGTTAACATGGTCTCAACCTTTGTCACTTAGTATGCCAGGATTGGATCAAGGTCATGTAATACAGTCATTACAAAACTAATAAATTAATTCCAGATTATGTCTGCCAAAGCAAATGCATGCAGCAAACTCACAAAACACTGAACACATAAACAGGCCTTGAAATTATCCCCTATACTTTCGTAAAATGTAGTACAACTCTCAAGGAGAAGCCAAAACTAAACATTTTTATAAAAATTAATTATTCCATTAGGAGCAATCAGCATTAAAATTAATACAAAATAATGCTTAGCTAACCCTCTAGGGCTGTCTCTGTAATCACCTTTTTTCCACCAAGTGGCACTGGAATGTTTATATTCTTGTCATAATACTTCATGACCACCCATTGAGATGTGGTTATTTTGGGTGGGTTTCACTTTAACAGTAGGTAAGTACTATCCAAATAATTAATTTTATCATAAAATTTTTATTATCTGGAATGAATCTTACCAACTGTTAAAGTCAGCTGACTACCACATTGAATGAGGATGGTGGGTTTGTGCAGCCAAAGAAACAATGTTCAGTTAAGTGAACTAGAAGCTTTTTAATGAGGGGAAAAAAAAAAGCTTCTCAATATTCCTGCCTGTTGTGTGATCCTTACTGGCAAGTATTTTCACCAGACATTTGAACCACAACAGGGTATAAGGCCCGCATAGTTACACTCGTCAGAGGATCATTACATGGAAAAAAAGGACTATCTCATAGAACACTAGTGCCTCCTGTGCATGAGTCGAAAGCCCATAACCAACTGTCCATAACTAAAGACAACTATCACCTTCATATATGAAAGTGTGCTCCTATAAACCAAAATCCAAAGGTGGGATTTCCTAACAACTAATGATAAAATAGAAAGAAGTTACTACCATATTTGGTTCAGGAGAGAGTCCATGCCACAACAATAGAACAAAGGACTCTACATCTCATGCTTAATTTAAACATTTCACAAATAATGAGGTAAAAACAGTTACATCTCCCCTGAGCAACATGACAATCTTCTCTAACAAAAGGCTTTAAAGGAAATAAGGATGTGCTTATTGTATGGAAGCCATGAGAATTATTAAAAAAAAAAAGTAAAAGCTTAGGATTCAACACTTTGCGCATTGACTTATGCATTCCTGGGCATACGAGTGTTTGGTCTCTTAACACCAATGACAAATATTTAACTCCTCTTCTTAAAAGTTTACATCTGTCCAGGTAAATCATACAGAGTTCTAACTGGACATAAGACAGTCTGGGAAGGGCTTTCACTTCTATATCTACTCTCTAACAAAAGGTACAAAGTATCCATCACAGGGAACCATCACTACCAAACACACGGCCTTCTGAGGATCCACAAAGCCTATTTGAACTGAGAGTTCAAAACATCAGTTATGGTTAGATGTAAAATTTTTTCACTTAAAATGTGAACCAGATCACTACCGTAGCAGACTCTCGAGAGCGGTTTGGAAAATTCTACATGGAACTAAAATAGTACAAAAAAGGTTGTATGGGCAAGACCCTAGATTCAAAGGTAGTGTCTTGATTTGAGACATCTTAGGTAATGGCCTTAAAACTTAGGGGTTAAAGAAACAATGATCAGATGCTGTCAAAACAGCCAGTAATGGTTGAGCAGGGATACTTTACAGTAATACCCCAAACTTGCACGAGGTTAGGTTCCAGACCCCCTTGTGCAAAGGTAATTTTCACGTAAGCTTGGCATAGTCTCTAAAAATGCTAATAAATGCATACTTTTAGTTTGAAAATAAATATGACCCTAATCATGTTCCCAAAATATTGAGCTAAATTTTAAATGAAATTAAAGTTACTGTCTAGCTTAATACATTAGCCTTAAAAAAAGAAATAAATGGTTGGTAAAAATACATATAGGAGTGTGTGAAGATTACATACATACAGTATTCCTCTCTTCTTTCCCCCTTCTGACTGACTGATCTATTTTTAGAAGTCTTCTTAACCACTTTTAAGAAATTCTTTATTCTATTTCTTTCTCCTTGTTCTGAAATTCCTTTTTCATAAACAAATGGTGTTTTTTATTTGGACTAATACAACCACCCTTAGTTGTGTCTGTTTTGGAACAGTGCATTTACAGTTCTAAAAGGTAAAATTATCTACTGCTTCTCTAACTATGAGAGAGAGAGAGAGAGAGAGAGAGAGAGAGAGAGAGAGAGAGAGAGAGAGAGAGAGAGAGAGAGAGAGAGAGAGAGAGAGAGAGAGAGAGTGTTGTCTTTCAATAAATATTAAGCTAACTTTTAAATGACATTAAAGTTATTTTAATTTCATTTAAAAGTTAACTTGATACAGTGGAACCTTGACATACGATAGTCCCAACTTACAAAAAATCCAAGTTACGAAAGCAAAGACGAAGATTTTTTTGCTTCTGTATAAGAAAATAATTCAGGTTGCAAAAGGGTGTACTGTAAAGTCCGACATTCGCCCGGACCGCCGAGAACAATTTTAAAACTCGCGCACCGCTCACTCAGTTGACTTGCCACCATCCTCCTGCTCTCCCATTGGTTCCTGAAGCTAGTCACCGCCGTAAGATCCTGCTCTCCTATTGGTCAGCATCTATCCCATCATGCCTATATGTAAAGGTGTCCTTCGGCCACTTCGTTGCATCAGCGTTATTGTACACATGCGGAATTCGTTCGTTCACAAATACGTATTTCATTTGTTAACATAAATTCGTGTTAGTGATTTCGCTTTCTACTTGTATACTTTATCGTGTTGTGTGTGAACTTAATTAAGTTAATTAGCCATGGGTCCCAAGAATGTTGCTGAAGTTCACGGAAAGAAGAGAATGCTTTCTATGGAGACGAAGATGGAGATAATTAAGAAGTATGAAGCTGGCATGTGGTTGAGTGTGATCGCTAAGGAATACGGCTGAAATCCGTCGACGATAGGCACCATCCTTAAGCAGAAGGAAGCCATCAAAGCAGCTACACCTTCCAAGGGTGTGACTATTTTGTCCAACAAGAGGAACCACGTGCATGATGAGATGGAGAGGCTGCTTCTTGTATGCATTAAAGACAAGGAAATCGCTGGTGATACGATAACCGAGATGGCAATATGCCACTAGGCCAGCGCTATTTTCGGTGATCTGATTGCCCAGGCCGAAGACGACAGAGGCGGGAAATCGACGGCAACCCCAGACTTCAAGGCTTCTTGAGGGTGGTTTGATAAATTCCGTAAACGGACTGGCATCCATTCGGTGGTGAGGCATGGGGAGGTGGCCAGCTCGGACAAGAAAGCTGCCGAAGCCTTTATTAAGACGTTCGACGAGGTGATGATCAAGGAAGGCTACAGTTCTCAGCAAGTCTTCAACTGTGATGAGACTGGCCTTATTTGGATAAAAATGCCTCGTCTGACGTACATCACGGAGGAAGAGAAGAAGCTTACCGGCATAAGCCTATGAAAGATAGGCTTATGCTCGCACTTTCTTCCAACGCCAGTGGGGATTGTAAGGTGAAGCCCCTACTTGTCTATCATTCCGAGACTCCTCGAGCCTTCAAGGCCCACTAAGTGCTAAAGGAGAAGCTTCCGGTGATGTGGAGGGCTAATGTGAAAGCCTGGGTAACGAAACTTTTGTTAACCGAGTGGGTAAATCTGTGTTTCGGCCCGACAGTGAAGAAATTCTTGGAAGCAGCCAATCAAAGGCCGCCAAAAAAATGTTTCCTAGGCATAGGGCTCACCCAAGAATCTACTTCAAGTGAACCGACTATGGCAACTATTAAAGGTAGGCCTGGAGGATCTGCCCTGACCTGTCGGCCTATCTCAGGCATCGTAGGGTCCAGCCTCGCTCATTTGGTACATTCAGTACAAAAAGGGGTGGTAGAGGTGGATTAGTTCTTTATAAAAAGCCACAGTTTGTATACTAAGAAAATTTAAATTTACTTTAAACTATTGTATTTGTTCCTGTATGGAAACAAACCTTGGCTTTTCACAAATGGAGTCTTATTCCTTAGGTGGGAGTGCCCTGGATTCCACCAAGCTCCCTTGGTTGGCTCTCCACATTCCCTAATCTCTGGAATACTATCCTCCCAGGCCAGAGGCCTACCCTGACAACTCACTCTCCCCCAGGGGTGGAACAGTTCATAGCTTACATCTAACAAAGATTCACAGTGGTATATCACATAAAATACAAATACATGATACTGCACTACCTCATACCTCATGGCGAGTGTCTACAATCCTTATTCCAAGCTTTTCTGATGCCACGATAATAGGAGAAATGTGGCCTCCAGGTAATGTAAATATATACTTTACACCATGAGCATGAAGAACTTCTGCTACTAATTCACCTCCATGACGTTTACTTTTCCTGTCAACCTGAAAGACAGTATTTTCTATCAGACTGAAAAAAAACAATAAGACTTACTGAATATTTGTGAATTCATAGATCTCCATTGAAGGATCCATAATATTAAAGATGTTCCATTAAAGGATCTATCATAATAAAGATGTTCAAAATAAACCAAATAAATCAGAAGAATCAATAACCTCAAGAAGGGCTAAAATTAAGCAAGCAAATTCTTGAGTCATTTACTCAGTCGGAAATTGAAATTTCAAATTACGTATTTGAAAAAAGAAGACAATACATGTCAGCATGGCACATAAGTAACTCCAATTTCTTTTGTTTTTCCTTTACAAGAGTGAAATACTACTACCTATCATAAACCATTAAATTAAAATGTTGTCATCAGTGGGTGACAAAATTTTTCAAGAAAATTGCATTAATACCTATTATAAACAATCAAATTATCCTATAATATCTATCCCATAAGACAATCAAAAGTAAATCAATCTTTACTTTTACTCACCGGATGAGCCCATATGTAGGGCAAGTGGAATTTGGAAAGAATGGTTCCTATCCCTAGGCCTAAAACAGCTGTAGATATGAACAGCAGCAAGTGAGCATAGAGTGCTTCATCCATCATTAGAACTTTTTTTTAGTCTACGTGGTCAGCTGCAATTTCTGTAAAAGACATTTTTACTATGAATCTTTTGTACAACAAGTCTGCTACCTTAGGATTTTTGCAAAGCTTGCCAAACAACTGACTTCATAATTATTACATTGAAATAATACTACAATAGTGTATACCATTTCTATTTGGTGAAACACTTGGCTGAAAATTGAAACAAAGCATAAAAATATATATAAATTTCCATAAAAACCTATTATTTGGATATTTACCTACTGTTAAAGACAGTTCATATCGCCACACCAATAAGAGAGTTGGCATTCAAACAGAAGAAAAGAATTTCCTATGCTATTTCTGTAGTAGTATTTTCTCATGTTCTTATTTGCATTAATATTTCAAATGAATTTGATAAAATATTGTCCATATCATTTGTACCCATTTCTTGATTCCTTACCATCTTAATTTTTTCTGTACAGCATTTCTTCATAAGATTTATTTTACTGTGCTCTGTTACTTCTATCTTCATGCATTTTTGTTTCATTATTTGTTCTTGTTATTAATGAATACAGTGCTCCCTCACTTTTATGAAGTAATAGGTGCCAGAACCTGCCAGGGAAATGCAAAAAACTGCGAAAATGCTAAAAATCTCCTTTAAAAATGCATATAACTGGCTTTTAACTGACAAAATAAAAATAAGATACCTCTTGAACTAAAATGCTTATAACTGTCTATTCTCTTAATTTGATAGTTCAAATAAAAATAAATTTTAAATTATCATACTAAAACAATTTAATATTTCAAATAAAAATACACCCCAAAACACCTAGAGTAACCTCACATTACAGTACTCTCCTACTACTGTTACTAAGTACGCTCTATATACACCCCTAAAATGCCTATAACTGCTTATTTTAACAGTTCATAGCCAAACCTGACAGCTCAAACAAAAATATACTTCAAAATATCATCCAGAACACCCCAATATAATTTCAGTCATGTTGCAATTATATGCACCAGCCGACAACTGTATTCTTAAGCATCCCTTACAATTCAGACATGTTTTCTTTTGGTCTGCATAACTTTGCGCATCGATCGTGCCTACATTATATGTATATTGATATTTTCTGGTGTAGTAAGATGATTTTGATATACGTATTTACTGTACAGGTACGTTTTTAGGACTGTACTGTAGTATAGAGAATATCTAAAATACGTAAGTAGTTTAGAATGACAACCTCCAACAGAGAGCTAGGTTTGTTATGTCTGTCATGTTAATATTTTTAAGATCAAATACATTTATGATAAAAAAAAGTATTTACAACTGTAAGTTCTTGGTTCCTAGTATACATATACAGTGGTACCTCGAGATACGAAAAGGCTCAACTTACGAAAAACTTGAGATACGAAAGCTAATACGAAAAATTTTACAGCTCTACATGCTCAAGATACGAAAGGTTGCTGCTGTAAAGTACGAGATTCGCCCGGACCACCGATAACAATTTTGAAAATCGCGCGCCGCCAACTGAGTAGACTCGCCACCATCCTCCTGCCCTCCCATTGGTTCCTGATGCTAATCACCGCCATGAGATCCTCCTCTCCTATTGGTCAGCATCCTTCCCATCATGCATCTACTACGTAGCAGCGTGCCTTGGCCACTCGGTACCAGCATCGTTAATCGTACACACGTGGTATTCATTGGTTCTAACGATTTCGTTTATTAACGTAAATTCGTTAGTGATTTTCGTTGTAGTAAACGTACTTTATCATGTTGTGTGAGAACTTTACTCCATACCTACAAGTAAATTACGTACAGTATATACGGTCATGGGTCTAAGAAACTTGAAATTCACGGAAAGAAGAGGATTGCTCTCCTTGGAAACGAAGATGGAGATTATCAAGAAGTATGAAGCTGGTATGGGATTGAGTGTTGATCGCCAAGGAATACGACCGAAATCCGTTGACGATAGGCACCATCCTTAAGCAGAAGGATGTCATCAAAGCAGCACACCTTCCAAGGGCGTCACTATTTGTCCAGCAAGAGTACCCCACATGCACGACGAGATGGAAAGGCTTCTTCTTGTCTGGATAAAAGACAAAGAAATCGCTGGCGATGCGATAACCAAGACGGCAATCTCCCACAAGGCCAGCGCTATTTTCGGCGATTTGATTGCCCAGGCCGAAGACGATGGAGGAGAAAGGACATCAATGCCAACCCCAGACTTCAAGGCTTCGCATGGGTGGTTCGAGAAATTCCGTAAACAGACTGGCATCCATTCGGTGGTGCGGCATGGGGAGGCTGCCAGCTTGGACACGAAAGCGGACCGAAGTCTTTAAAAAGACGTTCGACGAGATGATGACCAAGGAAGGCTACAGTTCTCAGCAAGTCTTCAACTGTGATGAGACTGGCCTTTTTTTGGAAAAAAATGCCTCGTCGGACGTACATCACGGAGGAAGAGAAGAAGCTACCTGGGCACAAGCCTATGAAGGACAGGCTTACGCTCACACTTTGTTCAAACACTAGTGGGGATTGCAAGGTGAAGCCCCTACTGGTCTATCATTCCTCAAGCCTTCAAGGCCCACAAAGTGCTTAAGGAGAAGCTTCCAGTGATGTGGAGGGGCTAATGCGAAAGCCAGGGTAACGAGGATTTGTTCACCGAGTGGGTAAATTTGTGTTTCGGCCCCGACAGTGAAGAAATTCTTGGAAGAGAAGCGCCCTCCCTCTGAAATGCCTGCTGTGTTAGACAATGCCCCTGCTCACCCTCCTGGCCTCAAGGAAGATATCCTAGCGGAGTATTCCTTCATCAAGGTTCTTTATCTCCCGCCTAACACCACCCCTCTCCTCCAGCCCATGGACCAGCAAGTGATATCGAACTTTAAGAAGCTGTATACGAAAACATCTTTTCAAGAGATGTTTCGACATCACCGATACACAAACCTCACCTTGCGTGAATTTTGGAAGGAGCATTTCAACGTTGTGATATGCATCAGACTCATTGACCAAGCTTGGCAGGAGGTTTTCTCAAGGCGAACCTTGAATTCCTCGTGGAGGAAACTCTGGCCTGATGATGCCGTACCTGCCCGAGACTTCGAGGGATTCAACGTGGGCGAAGCTGGTGCTGCAGATTCAGAAACAGTTGACGATCCTTGAAACTGTTTTGCAACCAAATCTTGTACAAGATGTTGCACTCGGCAAGTTCATGGGGCTGGTCGTCGACACGGACGACAT
>NC_061089.1:5222662-5242042 GCF_015104395.2 Macrobrachium nipponense
AGTTGGCATTCAAACAGAAGAAAAGAATTTCCTATGCTATTTCTGTAGTAGTATTTTCTCATGTTCTTATTTGCATTAATATTTCAAATGAATTTGATAAAATATTGTCCATATCATTTGTACCCATTTCTTGATTCCTTACCATCTTAATTTTTTCTGTACAGCATTTCTTCATAAGACTTATTTTACTGTGCTCTGTTACTTCTATCTTCATGCATTTTTGTTTCATTATTTGTTCTTGTTATTAATGAATACAGTGCTCCCTCACTTTTATGAAGGAATAGGTGCCAGAACCTGCCAGGGAAATGCAAAAACTGCGGAAATGCTAAAATCCCCTCTAAAAATGCATATAACTGGCTTTTAACTGACAAATACCCAGTACCTCTTGAACTAAAATGCTTATAACTGTCTATTCTCTTAATTTGATAGTTCAAATAAAAATAAATTTTAAATTATCATACTAAAACAATTTAATATTTCAAATAAAAATACACCCCAAAACACCTAGAGTAACCTCACATTACAGTACTCTCCTACTACTGTTACTAAGTACGCTCTATATACACCCCTAAAATGCCTATAACTGCTTATTTTAACAGTTCATAGCCAAACCTGACAGCTCAAACAAAAATATACCTCAAAATATCATCCCAGAACACCCCAATATAATTTCAAAGTCATGTTGCAATTATATGTACCAGCCGACAACTGTTATTCTTAAGCATCCCTTACAATTCAGACATGTTTTCTTTGGCCTGCATAACTTTGCGCATCGATCTGTGCCTACATTATATGTATATTGATATTTTCTGGTGTAGTAAGATGATTTTGATATACGTATTTACTGTACAGGTACGTTTTTAGGACTGTACTGTAGTATAGAGAATATCTAAAATACGTAAGTAGTTTAGAATGACAACCTCCAACAGAGAGCTAGGTTTGTTATGTCTGTCATGTTAATATTTTTAAGATCAAATACATTTATGATAAAAAAATTATTTACAACTGTAAGTTCTTGGTTCCTAGTATACATATACAGTGGTACCTCGAGATACGAAAGGCTCAACTTACGAAAAACTTGAGATACGAAAGCTAATACGAAAAATTTTACAGCTCTACATATGAAAATTGCTCAAGATACGAAAGGTTGCTGCTGTAAAGTATGAGATTCGCCCGGACCACTGATAACAATTTTGAAAATCGCGTGCCGCCAACTGAGTAGACTCGCCACCATCCTCCTGCCCTCCCATTGGTTCCTGATGCTAATCACCGCCATGAGATCCTTCTCTCCTATTGGTCAGCATCCTTCCCATCATGCATCTACTACGTAGCGGCGTGCCTTGGCCACTCGGTACCAGCATCGTTATCGTACGCACGTGGTATTCGTTCGTTCTAACGATTTCGTTTATTAACGTAAATTCGTTAGTGATTTCGTTGTAGTAAACGTACTTTATCATGTTGTGTGAGAACTTTACTCCATACCTACACGTAAATTACGTACAGTATATACGGTCATGGGTCTAAAGAAACTTGAAATTCACGGAAAGAAGAGGATGCTCTCCTTGGAAACGAAGATGGAGATTATCAAGAAGTATGAAGCTGGTATGCGATTGAGTGTGATCGCCAAGGAATACGACCGAAATCCGTTGACGATAGGCACCATCCTTAAGCAGAAGGATGTCATCAAAGCAGCTACACCTTCCAAGGGCGTCACTATTTTGTCCGGCAAGAGTACCCACGTGCACAACGAGATGGAAAGGCTTCTTCTTGTCTGGATAAAAGACAAAGAAATCGCTGGCGATGCGATAACCGAGACGGCAATCTCCCACAAGGCCAGCGCTATTTTCGGCGATTTGATTGCCCAGGCCGAAGACGATGGAGGAGAAAGGACATCAATGCCAACCCCAGACTTCAAGGCTTCGCATGGGTGGTTCGAGAAATTCCGTAAACAGACTGGCATCCATTCGGTGGTGCGGCATGGGGAGGCTGCCAGCTTGGACACGAAAGCGGCCGAAGTCTTTAAAAAGACGTTCGACGAGATGATGACCAAGGAAGGCTACAGTTCTCAGCAAGTCTTCAACTGTGATGAGACTGGCCTTTTTTTGGAAAAAAATGCCTCGTCGGACGTACATCACGGAGGAAGAGAAGAAGCTACCTGGGCACAAGTCTATGAAGGACAGGCTTACGCTCACACTTTGTTCAAACACTAGTGGGGATTGCAAGGTGAAGCCCCTACTGGTCTATCATTCCGAGATTCCTCAAGCCTTCAAGGCCCACAAAGTGCTTAAGGAGAAGCTTCCACTGATGTGGAGGGCTAATGCGAAAGCCAGGGTAACGAGGCTTTTGTTCACCGAGTGGGTAAATTTGTGTTTCGGCCCGACAGTGAAGAAATTCTTGGAAGAGAAGCGCCTCCCTCTGAAATGCCTGCTGGTGTTAGACAATGCCCCTGCTCACCCTCCTGGCCTCGAGGAAGATATCCTAGCGGAGTATTCCTTCATCAAGGTTCTTTATCTCCCGCCTAACACCACCCCTCTCCTCCAGCCCATGGACCAGCAAGTGATATCGAACTTTAAGAAGCTGTATACGAAACATCTTTTCAAGAGATGTTTCGACATCACCGATACCACAAACCTCACCTTGCGTGAATTTTGGAAGGAGCATTTCAACGTTGTGATATGCATCAGACTCATTGACCAAGCTTGGCAGGAGGTTTCAAGGCGAACCTTGAATTCCTCGTGGAGGAAACTCTGGCCTGATGCCGTACCTGCCCGAGACTTCGAGGGATTCAACGTGGGCGAAGCTGGTGCTGCAGATTCAGAAACAGTTGACAATCCTGAAACTGTTTTGCAACCAAATCTTGACGAGATTGTTGCACTCGGCAAGTTCATGGGGCTGGTCGTCGACGAGGACGACATCAACGAACTTCTCGAGGAGCACCAAGAGGAACTTACGACGCATGACCAGAAGGAGTTGGAGGCCATGCAACATAACGTCGTGCAAGAGGAGTTCTCTAGCAGTGGCGAGGAGGAGGACAACCCTATGACAACGGCAGAATTAATGATGCTCTAGCCGATTTTCATAAAGTGCAATCATTTGTAGAAAAAAAAGGCACCCTGGAAAGGCTTACATAGGACATATGCTTGCACAGTTCGATGACACTTGCCTGAGTCGTTTCAGGAACATTGTGAAAAGTAAGCAGAAGCAATCTTCCTTGGGATAGTTATTTTTTAAAGAGGCCTTTAGTATTAACAGGAGTAAGCAATAAGCAAAAAGGAAGAACCAAGTGATACTAAAAACAGAAAGTTGAAAGTGGTGATGAAGTTGAAATTTTGTTTAAAAAAAAAAAAAATGTACGTAAAGTATAAAAAAGTAAAAAAAAATGAGACCCAAAAAATTTTTTTATTTTAGTTTTTTGTAAAGTTTTAGTTTTTTGTAAAGTTAAGTGTTACAGTTTTGTTAATGTGTTTCGTAAAGTTTAGTTTATGTATGTTTTCCTTACATTTTTTTATGTTTCATAAAGTTAAGTGTACGTACGTATCTGCCATTTGTCCTCCTCCTCTGTCGCCACTTTCGGATATAGCCTCACTCGAAAGGTAAGCCTCCACATTTTACTACATACGTACAGTATTTCTTGTATACCATGTACACTAATACACTTTATTTACAGGTAATTAGCAGTACGTATTAAGTTAGGTATTGAATGGTTCAAATTGTTGTAGTATTTCATTGTTTATAGGTCAATTTAGCTTTATTATGAAATTTACTGGGGTGTTTTTGGAGGGCTTGGAACGGATTACCCATTTTACATGTAAAATGCAGTCCAAGATACGAAAAGCTCATGATACGAAGGTCGCCTCGGAATGGATTAATTTCGTATCTCGAGGCACCACTGTACGTACTTAAAAAAAACATAGCAATATATCTATTACATATTATTTCACTTATCGAATCCACTTATGTATACTGTATTGATGTAACCACCATAAAAATGTTTAAACTCCATCCGAATTTCTTATGTAGATAACTTAAAACCTCCAAGCTTCAGTACGCACTGTAGCAGTTTTTATGTGATGACGTATAATCCTCTCTCTCTCTCTCTCTCTCTCTCTCTCTCTCTCTCTCTCTCTCAATGAAATATGAATTATGCTATCACAAACTTACATGTACAAAATAAAAAATAATAATTCCATTAACAAACTAGTTTCTTATAGCAACTAAATTATATTCCTACATAATTCTTCGGTAATAAGTGTCATTAGGCGATTCTCAAAAGCGTAAAAATTGACAAAAATACACTTTGTTACTGTATTTTGCTATGGTACTTGTACATTAATATGACATTTTTATGATAAAATAAAATTTTAAATATACTTACTAAGTAATTACATGGCTGAGAGTTTCTAGCACTGGCAGCTAAAATTCAGAATTTGCAGTAGCGTTTCTTCTTTGTTTTGGCTTCAGGTAACTAGTCCCGCCCACTTTCAGGAAGAGGAACAACTGAGCCAGGTGCTTCAATTTGTTTATGACTAATAATCATCCATGTGCAGGGAGGAGAGTGGGCTCCAATTCTGTAATTACTTGGTAAGTATATGTAAAATTTTATGTTATCATAAAAATGTCATTTTTACAAAAGTAACTTACCAAGTAATTACATAGCTGATTCCACATTGACAGGAGCTGGGATACATGGACTGCTCTACCCCAAACCATTATGTGATTAAGAATTCGCGAATAGATAAGGGGGCCACATTTTTGAAATACTTGTTGTTTCCTTACCTTTTAAGAGAGCTGCTGCAAGAAAATACTGCCTCTGATCGGTGCTCATCTTACACGGTAAAGGCTGGGTAGTTTGACCCAGGTCACCAACTACCTTAGTGGGAGATTTGAATCAAAGCCTATGGTCTAATCACTTGCAAAGATTAAGCACATAATGCCCCTGCCAAGGGCGCAGTACCAACAACGACCATATCAACAATGTTGTCTATACCATACAACTAAATTCCAACCCTTCAAAACAACTGGAGGGTATCCTGGTACCCAATTACCCCTAGACATCCCAAAAACACACAACCTTAAACCAAGGCGAAAAGGTAGGAAGGAATGCTTCCTAGGTTCCCTTCCCCAATACCATGCCAGCCACTGATAAGGGGCCTAACATATTGCATTCACTAAACACTGTTTCTATCTGTTTTATATAATGTGATGCAAACACTGACTTGCACCTCCAGAAAGTCGCTTGAAGGCTCTCCGTCAGGGAAAGGTTCTTTTTAAATACCAAAGAAGTGGAAATCACTCTGATTTCATGTGCTTTTACCTTAAGAATAGGTAAACATTCTTCACCTATTTGAGAGTGATTCTCTAATCACTTCCCTTAAGAAGAATGACAGGGCATTTTCAGAAAGAGGCCATAAGGGATCTTTTACTAATGCCCATAAATTACTGGAATGGCCTCTAGTTCTCTGTCCTTTTCAAGTAGAACTTCAGAACTCTCACAGTCAGAGGACACTCTCCTCTTCTTCAGGCCCTAATAATTCATTATTATAAAAGAACGAGGCCAAGGTCTACTAGGATTTTTGTTTTTGGCAAGAAAATTAAATGATAGTAAACAGACTGCGTCTCCTCAAGAGAACCCGATTCTCCTATCCATGGCCTGAAGTTCACTTACTCTTTTTGCTGTAGCTAAGGGTATTAAAAAGAGTGTCTTCTGTATGGTTTCTGAATGATGCTTCTTCCAATGGTTCAAAAGGGAGACCTGAAAGCCATTTTAACACCATATCTAGATTCTGGGCCACTGAATCTTTTTCTCTTTTACTTGTATTCAAAGATTTAATCAAGTCTGTGATGTCTTGGTTTACTGACAAATTTAACCCTCTATGTCTGAAAACAGAGTTAAACATAGCTCTATATCCCTTGATCGTAGACGCATATAAACCTCTGGAATCCCTGAGGAAAAGAAGAAAGTCTGCAATTTCTATCACAGTTGTTTTTGAAGACGACATACCTTTTTGATTGCACCATGTGCAGAAGTTTGGCCACTTGGTAGACTGCTGAAGAGGATTCAAGTCTAAATTCTGAAATTGCTCTAGCAGCCTTTCTTGAAAACCCTTTTGCTATAAGTAATCTGTTGACAGTTTGAATCCTGTCAGAGCAAAAGAGAGGATAGCCAATGATGAAACCTCTTGAAGTGTGGTTGTCTGAGCAAATTTGTCTTCTGTTATTGTTTACTAGGCCTCGGTCCATGGACCAACCTATAAACAAAAGCTAAAATGATATTGTTAAACTACAATAAAGTTTTGTACATACTTACCTGGCAGATATATACTTAGCTATAGTCTCTGACGTTCCCGACAGAATTTCAAATCTCGCGGCACACGCGACGGGTAGGTCAGGTGGTCTACCTTACCCTGAGGGGAGGCTGGGCGGGCCATTAGACATATATATCTGCCAGGTAAGTATGTTCAAAACTTTATTGTAGTTTAACAATATCATTTTTGTACATGAACTTTCCTGTCAGATATATACTTAGCTGATTGGCACCCTTGGTGGAGGGTAAGAGACAGCTAAACAAAAAAGGAAAGAATGGAAACAACTGGTGTTGTAGGATATAAAAACCTTGGTTCTTACCTGTTCAGGCAGAAGACTTCATTGATACTGTCTCTGAGTCTGCATTGCCTGGAGAGCTACAGCTAGGATGTGACCTGTTGCTGAAAGACTCTCGGATCTACCACTGGGATATCTGATCCCTTTGTGTGGTTGAATCCAAGTCGGATCCTGTTAAAGGGAACTCGTCCGCTAGCTTAACAGGTCCTAACCACTACTACCGCAAGGAGCCACACTCATCAGACTACCTAACCAAACTATTAAAGGTTAGTATTACGACATAAAGAGATGCCTCCCTGCATCCTCTTTAAGACAACCATCAACAACAAACACAAAACATAAGGGAAAAAATATATACAACTAAAAAGGATGAGTTCCAGCTCCCTGCCCCAGCACCGAATCCGCCGATACGTACGGGCCCAAGGCGAAGCATTTTTCATAAGTGATTCTCACATCACGTAAGTAGTGGTTTGCGAAAACCGAGTGACATCTCCAGAAAGTTGCCTCCATCAGGTTCCGCACGGACATATTCTTGTTGAAAGCAAGAGAAGTCGCTATGGCTCTTACTTCATGGGCTTTTACCTTAAGAAGCTTAAAATGGTCTTCCTTACAAGAACCGTGTGCTTCTTCAATGAGGTTTCTTAAGAAGAAGGACAGCGCGTTCTTCGATAAGGGTTGAGTAGGGTCCTTTACGGAGCACCAAAGGACCTCTTGATTGGCCTTCAGTTGCTTTTTTCTTTTATGGTAATATTTTACCATTCTCACTGGACAAAGAGTTCTCTCAGGTTCTTCTCCTACAAGCGAAGATAACCCACGAATCTCCAAGTTCCTGGGCTATGGATTTGATGGATTTTCGTTCTTTGCAAGAAACCCAGGGAGGAAAGAGCAAACCATAGAATCCTCCTTAAATCCCACATTTCCTTCAATCGCTTGAAGCTCACTCACCCTCTTGGCGGAAGCTAGAGCCATCAGGAACAGCGCCTTCTTAGTCAGGTCTTTGAACGAGGCTGAACTAGGGGGTTCAAATCTAGATGACCCAAGGAATTGAAGAACCACGTCTAAATTCCAGTTTGGAGTATTAGGAGACTGCTTCTTCACTGTTTCAAATGACCTAATAAGGTCATGCAGGTCCTTTTCTCTGATAAATTGAGGCCTCTGTGTCTAAAGACAGTCGCCAACATACTGTGATATCCTTTAATAGTTGAAACGACTAGACCGCATTCTTGTTTCAGGAATATAAAGAAATCCGCAATCTGGGTCACAGAGGTACTGGAAGAAGAAACGTTATTTCTCTTGCACCACCTTCTGAAGACATCCCACTTCGACTGGTATACTTGTAAGGTGGAAGACCTCCTAGCTCTAGCGATTGCCTTAGCAGCTGTTGACGAAAAGCCTTTCGCTCTGACCAGTCTCTGGACAGTCTGAAGCCAGTCAGACTGAGAGCGGGGAGGTTTTTGTGGTACCTGTCGAAGTGGGGCTGTCTGAGTAGATCACTCCTTAGAGGGAGCGATCTTGGAAGGTCCACTAACCATTCCAGCACCTCTGTGAACCATTCTTGGGTTGGCCAAAAGGGAGCGATCAATGTCATCCTCGTGGAATCTGACTCTGCGAACTTTTTTAAAGTTATCCCCAGAATCTTGAAGGGGGGAAACGCGTAAACGTCGAGTCCTTTCCAATCGAAAAGAAGAGCGTCTATCCCTATTGCCCCTGGATCCAAGATGGGCGAACAATAAAGATCCAGTCTCTTGTTCTTTGAAGTGGCAAATAGGTCTAAGTGCGGCCTGCCCACAACTTCCAAAGGCTCTGGCATATATCTAGGTGCAGAGTCCACTCTGTGGGAAGGACCTAATCTTTCCTGCTGAGGAGATCTGCTCTTACATTCCTCTCTCCCTGTACGAATCTGGTGAGAAGCTTGATCCTCCTTTCTTTGGCCCACAGAAGAAGGTCTCTTGCTGTTTCGTACAGGGAGAAGGAATGCGTCCCTCCCTGTTTTCTGATGTATGCCAGAGCCGTGGTGTTGTCCGAGTTTATCTGCACAATTGCTCCTCCTACGTTGGACTCGAACGCTTTCAGAGCCAACCACACGGCCATCAGTTCTTTTCTGTTGATGTGCCAGGATACCTGGTCCCCCACCCAGGTCCCTGACACCTCCATGGTTCCCAGAGTCGCACCCCAACCTGTTTCCGACGCATCGGAGAACAACACTAGGTTGGGGTTCTGGGATTGTAAAGACAGTCCCTGCGTAAACTTGTTGGGATCTGCCCGCCATGCTAGTTCCTCCTTGACTTGGTGCGAAATGGACAGGGAGAACATCAAATCCTGAGAACGACGACTCCAATTCTGATGAAGAAAGAATTGGAGCGGTCTCAGGTGCAACCTTCCTAGGGAAACAAATTGCTCCAGTGAGGAGAGTGTCCCCAGCAGACTCATCCACTCCCTCACTGTGCATAATTCTTTCCCTAAGAAGGTTGTTACTTTCTCGAGTCTCCGGGCTATCCTTTCCTGAGACGGAAAAGCCCGAAAACTCTGAGAGTTCATCTGGATCCCCAGATAAACACACTCTTGATTGGGTATTAAGCTTGACTTCTGGAGATTGACCAGGAGCCCCAACGAACTCGTCAATTCCAGGGTTTTCTTTAAGTCCTTCAGACAACGATCTTTGGAATTGGCCCTTATAAGCCAATCGTTGAGGTACAGAGATATCCTCACCCCTTTGAGATGAAGCCATTGCGCTACATTTCTCAAGATGCCCGTGAAGACTTGGGGGGCCGTCGAGAGGCCAAAGCACAGGGCCCTGAATTGGAAAATTCTTCCCCCCCATCATGAATCTGAGATACTTCCTCGAGGAAGGATGGATCGGTACGTGGAAGTAAGCGTCCTGCAAGTCCAAGGACACCATCCAGTCCCCTGGACGAAGTGCTGCTAACACCGAAGCAGTGGTCTCCATTGTGAACTTCTTCTTTTCTACGAAGAAGTTCAGGGCACTTACGTCCAACACCGGTCTCCATCCCCCTGAGGATTTCGGAACTAGGAAAAGGCGGTTGTAATAGCCTGCTGAATGATGTTCTGTCACTAGTTCGATCGCCTCCTTTTCCAGCATCTGATCTACTACTAGTTGGAGGGCCTGATTCATGATGGGGTCCCTGTATCTGGCTGTCAACTCCCTTGGGGTAGTCGTCAAGGGAGGCCTCGCAGTGAACGGGATGAGGTACCCTTTCCTTCTTCACGATCGAAAGGGTCCAAGAATCTGCGCCTCTCTGGGCCCAGACTTCTGCAAACTGTAAAATCCTGGCGCCCACCGTTGTCTGAAGGACCTGAGTCTTATTTGGGAGGTTTGTCTTCGCAAAAGTCCTCCCTCTTCTATTAGGTTTGCGACCTCTGAACGAGGTGGATCTTGAGGTAGAAGCCCCTCGAAAGGGTTCCTGAGAGGTAGACTTCACCTTTTCGTCTTAGTCGGGGAAGGAAGGACGAGGTCCTTCCCTTGCAGACTGGGCCAGAAGGTCCTGCGCAGCCTTGGCAGAGAGCGCCTTCAAAATGTCCTGAATGAGATGTTTAGGAAAACGTTGTTGCGGAGAGAGGAGAAAACAGCAAAGAAGATCTCTGCGCATGGGAGACGGACTTCGTCAAAAAGGAGCAAAAGACTGATCTTTTCTTCAAGACGCCCGCCCCAAAACAGTGAAGCGATTTAGCTGGCTCCGTCCCTCACTGATTTATCCATACATAATAACACACAATGCAAGTCTCCGGAGAAAAAAGACTCTGGTCCTTGTGTCTTCTTGGCTAAGACTCCGAGTGACCAATCGAGAAAGTTGAATACTTCCAACACTGAAAAATGCCTTTCAGAATGTGGTCCATCTCATTCATGGCCCACGTTGTTTTGGCGAGTTCAGGCGCTGACCTTCTTGTGGCATCTACCAACGCCGAAAAGTCTGCATCAGCTGAGGACGGGAGACCCAGCCCCAAGGGCTCTCCTGTCTCATACCAAAATCCAGTCCGTCCGGAAAGCTTCGACGGAGGGAAGGTTGACATAGTTTTTCCACGCTTCCTCTTTGGTGCGCATCCAGGATCCGAAACTCCTGAGCGCTTTCTTCATTGAGAGGGTCAGTTTCATTCTCACACACGAAGACCCTTTCGTTGTCTTAGCCGTGGAGAACAACGAGTGTAGAGAAGGAGCAGCAGCAGGGCTAAGGGAATCCCCGAACTCCTGAAGAAGCAGCTCTGTGAGCTTTCTTGTAAGAAAGGAAACTGCTGCCGATGTACTGCTTTCTTCATCAGAACCTTCCTGGCCTTCTTGAAGAGAGAGCGAGGAGGATCCTTAGAGGAGTTCCTTGCAGGGGTATAGCGTGAGGTTGACATTCGTCTCGAAGGAGGAGTCGAATACACAGGAGAGCGGCGCACAGGAGAGCGACGAGTCAAAACGAAGGGCGCCATTTCCGAAAATTCTTGTCTAAACTCACACTCCTTCCTCGAGGAAGACGAAATCTTAACTGCAGAAGGGGTAGGACTCCTGTCCCTTGAAAGACCACGTCTATCAACAGGGCGCTTACGAGAGGGAGAGAGCCTACCAGAATCCTGGTGCCTATCGTGAGGAGAGCGGCTGCTAGGTGCCGAGCGCCTATCAGGTAACAGGGCGCTTGAGAGGATCCTGGCACCTACCAAGCGGAGAAACGCTCCTATGCGCCGAGCGCCTGTCAGGAGCAGGGCGCTTGAGAGGTTCTTGGTGCCTACGAAGCGAGAGCAGCTGCTAGGCGCCGAGCTCCTAACAGAGAAGGGTGCTTGAGAGGCTCTTTGCGCCTACCAAGCGGAGAACGGCTGTAAGGCTCCGAGCGCCTAACAGAAGCAGGGCGCTTGAGACATTCTTGACTCCTAGCAAGAGGAGAACGGTCAGGAGTAGGGCGCCTCGAGATCGATGAGCGCCTACTAGGAGAACGAAGCAGTCGAGGCTCAAGGCGCCTCTCCACAGGAGAACTGCTACCAAGAAAAGGACGCCTACCAGGCGCAGGGCTCCTACTAGACTCTTGACGTCTTACAGGAGAGGAGCGACTTACAGGAGAAAAGCGCCTACTAGTCACGGGGTCCGAAGTTCGAAGAGAGTAGTAGTAAGGAGAAGAGCGCCTACTCGCAGAGGGGGCGCTCTCTAGGTTCCTCAGAGAAGACGGAGGAGAAGACGACGAGATGGAGACAACGAAATGAGCCTTCTCTGACCTGAGTGCCTCTCTTCTCTTGAAAGTACTCTAGAGGAAGGTGGAAGAGACAGAGCGGAGCGTATACCGGAGGCAGGAATCCGATCTGGAGAAAAACCTTCGTCATCCAAAGAGCGCCTGTCCGAAGTCTGGCGCCTCGACGCCTCTGAGAGAGAGCCAGGGGAGTGGTGCCACTCTCGTGAATTCCTACGCTCAGCCGAAGCTTCCCCAAAAGAAGGAGATCGCAGACTACGAGGAGGAGCGTTTCCTTCGAAGAAAAGCAAAAGCCCTAGATCTCTTGATAGGGAGAGACACATCCTTCCTTCTACGAGATCTCGAGGCTAAGGAGTCCGCCAGGGCCGAGATCTGAGCCTGAAGGCCCGCCAGCACTCGAGACGGTGAATCTACAGGATCTTCTTCCGAAGCAAACGCAGAGCGGGGAGCGGGAGAAGAATGGCGATCACAGGATCTCCTGGGTCTCTTCACTTCCAAGGAAGCCTCTTCAGTAAAGTCTTCTGGGCTGGACGCCAAAGGACTGAAGGGAGCCTCCGAAGCCCTCTTCAACGGGCGCGACGCATCCGTAGAGTTCCAACACGTTTCGGAGAAGGCAAAGAAGACGAAGAGAAAACACTGGCGAAGGATCTCCTTCTTGACACGTTCCGAGGCAGCCTGGGAGCAAACTTCAGGATCTGCCGAGGGGACGCCTAAGACCGGTGGGGCTCTCCCTAGCCCTCCTGCAGCTTTTGACTTTCCTCCTCCACACTGAAACTGGGAGTCTGGAAGAGGTCTAGGCTGGAGGCACTAAGGAGCCGGTCATAACGCACCCTCCACATCACTGGGGACACTGACTTATCACCAACACTAACAATCTTACCTTTTTGTTTCTAGCAGGCGATCTTGTCTTCCTTAGATTGAAAGGAAGCCTTTCAGGCCACCGCCTCCGAAGACGAATCTTCAGCTTCGGCGCGGGGAGCAGGGCTGAAACCTGGGAGGAAGGTTCTAAAAATGATATTGTTATGATACAATAAAGTTTTATGCATACTTACCTGGCAGGTATATATATATATAGCTTATCCTCTTGACGCACTGGCAGAATTTCAAAAACTCGCGGCAACCGCTAGTACACTGGTAGTTCAGGTGATGGCCACCCCTCCCGTTCCCGTGGCGCTGGTACTTGGAACTATTCCCGTTTTCCTCAGATTTTCTCTGAACCCTGTCTCCTGAGGGGAGGAGGGTGGAATTTAATTAATTATATTACCTGCAAGGTAAGTATGCATAAAACTTTATTGTATCATAACAATATCATTTTTATGCATGACATTAACCCTGGCAGGTATATATATAGCTGATTGACACATTTGGAGGTGGGTCACAGACAGCAACATCGTCATAATTCAAAAATTAACTAAAATTTTTAAAATTATTTATTAAGTTCCTTACCTGCTAAGGTAGCTGACTTCGTAGGTCCTGCCTCTTAGCCTGCTAAACCTTAGTAGCTCTCAACTAGGATGTGGACCTGTTTGTTGAGAAGTAACAACAAGGGTCTGACAACTGGACATGACCAATCTGCTGACAGAGAAACCCTAGCCTCATTTACCACGGGCATTCATGCTAGGAAAGTTAGTCACCTGAACCACACACACATACAATAATAAAACACTACACCAAAAACTGAGCTGGTATTAACCTTTTCAGACAACCATAAAAAACACTATAACCTAATTAAAATAAAAACCTAGCATGTTATTAGGTTATGGGTGGAAAACTCTTTGCCCAGTACTGTACCTGAGGATACATACGGGCCTAACGTTTGACAATTATCAAATTTGTCTTCACGTCTCTAAGTAATGAGAGGCAAACACAGAGTTTTGTCCTCCAAAACGTCGAATCTATAATGTCCTTGAGGGCTAATTTTGCCTGAATGCTAAGGACGTAGCTACTGCTCTCACCTCATGAGCTTTAACCTTAATCAAGCCGAAGCATTCTTCCTGACAAAGTAACTAAGCTTCTTTAATGACGCTTCTCTTACAAAGAAAGCCATCGCGTTTTTAGACATAGGTCTAGTAGGATCTTTAACAGAGCACCACAGAGAACATGAAGTCCCCCTAATGCTTCTTGTTCTTTCTACGTAAAAACCGTAAGGGCTCTTACTGGGCAAAGAACCCGACTTTCTTGTTCCTGTTGACCTACTAGATCAGCCAGTTCCTTCAATCTCAAATGATCTTGGCCACGGATGCGAAGGATTCTCATTCTTTGCTAAGAACTCCTGTTGAAAAGAACAAACTGCTTTGTTGTGCTTCCACCTACTTGCTTGTCAATAGCTGCAGCTCGCTAATCCTTTTAGCTGTAGCTAAGGGCTACTAGAAAATAGTCTTCTTCGTTAGCTCTCGCAAAGACGAAGCTGCCCATAGGTTCAAAACCTATCCGTCTCCAAGAACTTGAGAACGACATCCAAATTCCAAGAAGGAGTTCTGCAAAGTCGATCCTTCTTTGTATTAAAAGATCTGAGAAGATCTCTAAGATCTGCGTCGTTGGACAGATCTAAACCTCTGTGTCTAAACACTGCAGACAACATACACTTATAACCTTTAATTGTCTGATTAGCCAAACCAGTTCCATTCTTCAGGTATAGGAAGGAAATCATGCAAATTTGCGTCACAGAGGTACTGGATGAAGAATCTTCCGATTCTTACACCATTTAACGGAAGTTTCTCCCACTTCGACTGGTACACTTGATAGTTTGATGGCCTGCGTGCTCTTTGCAAACTCCTTCGCTGCTTCTCTAGAAACAGAAAACCCTCGCTCTGACAAGTCTTTCGAAGTCTGAACGCAGTCAGACCCAGAGCGTAGGGGTTGTTTCTTGTTGGTGGAACCTGTCGAGAAGTGGGGTTGTTTGAGAAGATCTACTCTCGTGGGTAGACTTCTCGGTGAGAAGAATCCACTGTCCATTCCAGTACCTCGTGAACCACGTTTGGGCTGGCCGAGTATGGGGCTATCAGAGTCAGCCTTGTTCCTCGACTTTCTCTGAATTTTTTCATTACCCTTCCTAAAATCTTGAACGGGGGAAAAGCGTACGCATCTAGACCCGTCCAATCTAGTAGGAAGGCATCGGACTGCGACTGCAAGAGGGTCGGGATTGGAGAACAATAGTTCGGTAACCTCTTCGTCGCTGCGGTAGCGAAAAGATCCACTACTGTGTGCCCCACAGAGCTTCCACAGTCTCTGGCATACTTGAAGATGCAACATCCACTCGTGTGGAAAGCACTTGTCCGTCCCCTGCTCAACAGATCCGCTCTGACGTTCTTCTCTCCTTGAATGAACCTGGTGAGCAGGGTGACGTTTTCTCTCTGGCGACCACAGAAGAATCTCCTCCGCCAAGTTGCAAAGGGACAACAAGTGGGTTCCTCCTTGTTTCCGTATATATGCCAGAGCTGTGGTATTGTCCGTGTTGATCTGCACCACTTTGCCGCTGATCCACGGTCTGAACGCTTTCAGAGCCAAGAAGATCGCCATCAGTTCCTTCCTGTTTATGTGCCATGCCTTTTCTTCTTCGTTCCAAAGGCCTGACTCCTCCCGAGGGCCCAGCGTCGCTCCCCAGCCTGCGTCTGACGCATCGGAAAATAATATCCGGTCTGGGTTCCTCTGCTGGAGTGACGTACCCTCTGACAACCTCCCGGAACTAGCCACCACTTTAATTCTCCTTTATCTTTGAAGGAATTGGAAACCGGAAGGAATCTGGTTGCGATCTTCTTGGCCAGACTTCGTTCAGAAAGAACTGTAAGGGCCTCATGTGAAGTCTCCCTAGTGAAATGAACCGCTCTAACGAAGAGAGTGTCCCCAGCAGGCTCATCCACTCTCTCACCGAGCATTGGTCTTTCAATAGGAATTCTTGCACTTTCCGCCTGGCACATGGTTCCTGTCCTTTGCGGGTGACGGAAAAGCCCGAAAAGTCACTGAGGATATCAGAATCCCCAAATAAACTAGCTCCTGAGAGGGGATCAACCGTGACTTTTTTTTTTCAGGTTTACCATCAGACCCAGTTGCTGAGTTAACTCCAATGTGATGTTTCATGTCCTCCAGACATTGCTGTTTTTGATTGTGCTCTTATGAGCCAATCGTCGAGGTAGAGAGAGACTCTGACTCCTAACAAATGAAGCCACTTCGCTACATTCGACATCATTCTTGTAAAAATTTGAGGAGCCGTGCACAGACCGAAGCAAAGGGCTTTGAATTGATAAATCCTGTCCTGGATCACAAATCTCAAATATTTCCTGCCTTGGGTGAATCGGAATATGGAAGTACGCATCCTGAAGGTCCAGCGTTACCATCCAGTCCCCTGGTCGTACCGCTGCCAGTACTGAATCGTTCGTCTCCAT
Source organism: Macrobrachium nipponense (assembly GCF_015104395.2). Lineage (NCBI taxonomy): Eukaryota > Metazoa > Arthropoda > Malacostraca > Decapoda > Palaemonidae > Macrobrachium > Macrobrachium nipponense. Next base: position 5,238,822 of record NC_061089.1, read on the forward strand.
CGTAAACTTGGTTCTTTTCTACGAACAAGTTTAGCTGACTTACGCTCCCAGGTACTGGCCTCCAACCTCCTGATGACTTTGGTACTAGAAAGACGACGGTTGTAAAAACCATGGGGATTCGTGATCCAGAACCGGTTCTATGGCCCCCTTTTCTAACATGCTGACAACTTGATGCCAAAGAGCCTCTCTCTTCTCTAAATCGATGTAATGAGCCCCTAGGGCTCTCGGAGCTGTAGCGAGAGGTGGTTTCTTGAGAAAGGGGATCTTGTATCCTTCCTTCGCTACCTTTACAGACCAAAGGATCCGCTCCTTTGCTTTGCCAGACTTCCCAGAAGTCTAAAAGTCTGGCCCCCACACAAGTCTGGAGGACTTCTGACTCATTGCTTGGTTGAGGTTTTTGAACCTCTTTTGGCTGGAACTCTTTTCCCTCTAAATGCTGGTCGGGAAAAAGTCCTACCCCTCCCCGAAAGGGCTGCTGTGATGTCTTTGTATCCTTCGGGGTCTTCTTCATTACATTAGAAGGTAAATACTTCCTTACAGAAGACGTAAGAAGATCCTGAGTAGCCTTCTGAGTGAGGGAGAGCGAGATGTCCTTAATGATATCCTGAGGAAGAGCTGTCCGCCTGAAAGCGGAGAGAACATCAACTCCGACTTTTGCGCGTTCGAGACTCCTTTAGCAGCGTACGAGCACAAAAGATGTCTTTCTCAAAACGCCTGCTGTAAAAAGTGAAGCCAAATTCATTAGCTCCATCTCTCAAGGCTTTATCCATACAGGACATGATACTTCTCGGCAACTCGGATTCTGACGAATCTTCCATCTCCGAAGTCCGAGCCAGGGCCCCCAACGACCAGTCAAGAAAATTAAACACCTCAAAAGTCCGATAGATACCTTTGAGTAAATGGTCGAACTCTGACGAAGTCCACCCACTTTGGCTGAATGTAAAAGCATGTCTACGGGAGCTGTCCCCAATATGTGGAAAAGTCTCCCTGGGAGGAGGCAGGAACTCCCAGGGCCAAGACTTTCCCCCGTAGCATACCAAACACCAGACTTAGAAGCCAAACTTGGCCGGAGGAAAAGGCAAAAGAAGTCTTCCCCGACTCTCTCTTCTCCTTCTTCAACCACTCATTTACGCGTTGAAGGGCTTTCTTGGCCGAAATAGACAGTCATTTTCAAAAAAGACGATTTCTTGGCTGTCCCTTGTCGTCTTCGAAAATTGAGACAAAGGCGATGGCGGGCCTGAAGGTTGAAAATCTCCTTCAAACAAAGAAAGAAGGCACCTCTGTTAGTCTCTTGTAGTCCGAAGAAGGTGGCTTCCACATTCTTGTCCTCTTCCGCACTCTCCACAAATTCTTCCTCCTGCGAAGAAATATCTTGAAAACCAAGATCCTGATGACTCTCCAAAGCGGACTCCTTATGCAGAGCCTGCTTAGAGAGCGAATGCGGCGCTGTCTCCTTGTAAAACTCCTCTCTTCCTTGTCGAGAAAAAGTTTCGACTTGCTGCCGCCTGCGTCCTCCTGAACGTATGCGTCCACCATGCGTCCATCACTCTTCCTCTTGCGTCCTGCGTCCTGCACTGCTTCGTCCTTCTTAAGGGATGCACTGCGTCCTGGCTTGCGTTGCACGTCCTGCGTCCTCTTGGAGGACTTAACCGGGAGAGACGAGTCCTTACGTCTAACCGAAGGTTGTTCGGGCTTCTCATCATGATTGTACAATCACTGCTAATCTCTCCTGCATGTCCCGCAGAACTTCCTTCGTCTCCGCTTCCTTACGAGACTCCTGATGATGAGAGATCGAGGACGCACCGGGCTAAAACACGGAGAGGCGAGCGAACCTGCGGTCTACGCAGAGGAGTTCCTCTAAGCGAGAAACACCTCTCACCGCACCGCTAGTAACTTCCAACTGACGAGAAACCCTCTTCCTTTTGATAGGGATAATTTCTTCATCCTCCGATGAAAAAATCTCAGGGCTACTCCACCCTTCTGGTCAACAGAAACCCTTTCATCCTGTGATGAGACGGAAAGTATGACCTCTTGAGAGGACGCGATACTTCTGCGAAACGCCTACTCCTTCCTGACGCCGAACTATCCGAAGAATAACGGCACTTCCAGTATCGCCTTTTCCATGGCGTACTGCTGCAGCCTGGGAAGCAACAGGACTGCCTGAAGGGACGATTGATCCCGAGTAAACCCTTCTCGCCTCCCTTCGACTGTCGACATGCCTTCTCCCTTTGGGTCTGGGAGCTTGACAGAGGTCTCGGTCTAGGAGCACGAGAGGGACGATCAGGCGCCCCCCCTCCACAACAACTGTCACCGAACACTTCCACTTTGTCTGTTAATCGTTTAATTTGATCTCCCATGGACGCAAGGGCAGCGAACACTATCACGATTTGTGGATCAGTAGTATCCTTCAGATACAGCAAGGTGGGGCGCAGGAGAAACCTGAGGGGAAGGTGCTACGTCTACAGTGAATGAGCTGGAGAAGACACATGCATTCATTCAAAGGCTTACTCGAAGATCCCGATCTCTCACTCCTTAGAGACAGATCTTCTAACCCGATCTTTTCTAATCTCTCAACATACTTCATAAGAGCCTTCCACTCTTTCTCATTCAGACACTGACATTCATTGCACCTATTGTCCCACGTACATACAAAAACTCCCCGACACTTCTTACAAATAGTATGTGGATCTACCGATGATTTCGGCAGTCTCACCTTACACCCTTCTTTCACACAAACTCTAAACATACTTCCTGAATCAGACATACTAAATCAAAATCCAAACAAAATGCGATTGCCACGCTAACTTCGTGAATACGATACCAATATCCAAAAAGTCAGTCAACGAGGCAGGAAATTCTAACAGAGAACCAACAACGATGTTGCCCGTTCGGCTGGCAGAGAAAATCTGAGGAAAACGGGAATAGTTCCAAGTACCAGCGCCACAGGAACGGGTGGTGGCCATCACCTGAACTACCTACCAGTGTACTAGCGGTTGCCGCGAGTTTTGAAATTCTGCCAGGGCTGTCAGAGGATAAGCTATTGTATATACCTGCCAGGTAAGTGTCATGCATAAAAACAGCGGTTAAATTGTTCCCAATTAATTCGTATAGCAACCCTCCGAAGGGAACCAGAGAAACCCCCCTGCCCCCCTTTCCTAAACCCCTTAAAACCCTAATTAGGGTCCCGTGCCCTGGACCACTGACCCCCACCCCACAAGTAG